>NC_142847.1:29398939-29701969 GCF_061612785.1 Hesperophylax consimilis
TATAACTCCGGATTAGAACTTGGATTTGCTATGAATTTAATTGTCATTTCCAATTTCAGAACTGCTTGAACAAATCCTGACAAACGATTAATCCCCACACTCTAAATTTCTCTTGCACTCTTTGCAAGTTTTTAAGTTCGTAAAAAAATATGTGGTTTTTGGAGATAATGTTTATGCATTTGTGAAGGCGAGACGGTAATTACATTAAATTCCCTCGATAGAAAGTGTGCTACCAAAATTACAATTAATAGATTTTGTTCTGTTATTTAATATACATATATTATTTAATATTAATATATATTAAATAAATATAAATATATATTTATAAATGTTATAGGTGTGAAAATATGAAATTGTATCTTTAACTTAGGCATTTGTCGACAGATTTTTGCTCTATTTTAAACGACTCGAATACTACTCTTCCATAGAAGCGTTAGCTTGTGTTTGGAGAGGAGTGCACAGTACATTACTGTAGTTATTCATAAGTTATTATTATTAATAAAATGATTGACATTACGTGATGTAGTAAGTACATTACAGTGAGAAAGTAAAAAAAATTAATGAATAATCCTAAATTAGAAATGTGTGTTGCTTTTATGCGATATCTTCTTCTTTAGCAAAGGTTTCGGACATCGTTGTAGTGTCCATCATCAGAGCAGATGTGTATATAAAAATTACACATCTGCCCTGATCGAATAATAGAAAAAAAATCTGTATTGTTTCTTCCCATTTAGTACGCGCTCTGCCTCTCTTGCCTGACATCGAATATCGACATGTTATTTGAATTTCATAATGATGTTCTTCACATGAAATTTAAGCAAAGAATGATCAGACTTATGGATCACGAAACACCCCCACGTGGCATTTCTCTTGTTCGTCTTTATTATATGATAAATTGACAAGATAGTCTGTTGGTCTGGCATGGTCGATCGATAAAGCCCCACGTCAGTTGGCGATATTTGCGAGCACGGTAAACAATTGATAAAAAAAATTACAACGGCCGATAGACAAATTTTAGCGAGGCCTCCTTAGTGTGAGATAAGTTTCGGTTAACTGTCAATATACACGTCTTTTTAAATTATTTCATTCGTTATGTTAAATTTCTAGCTTATTATTGAACGGAGTTAAACTAACGAAGCTCTTAGAATTGAAAGAAGTCGTATACGCTGTGGTTTGAATCAATTCGAGCCAATGAAGCTACATTGGTTCGGGCTTAGATAAACGAAATTTGTTCACATAGAAAGTGGTGAATAAAGATCTCATTAACTAGTTAACTCCATTTTAGTATCAAAAAGTAAATGCGGTCTGCCAATTCAACAATCCAACATTGTCAATTTATTAACATTTTTACGTTGACGTTTCGTAGAGTCAATTCTTGGATAATAATAATACCTGAAGAATTGCCACCGTGTATCGATTTCTTGTGCTCGGGAAATCGGTATAAAACCATCGGTCCGATAAAGTTAAATTATCGATTTCACCTATGTGTGTTACAATAAACAGCGTAAGTATGGTGATTCCCAAAATAACTTGCATGTACACTTTGCCTTGCCAAGATTATTGATGCATGGAATCAATATAGGTACATATTTATGGATTTCATTGCATAATATTCAATTTATTTGTAAATAGAATATGTTGTTGAAACTTAATTGAAATATATTCGCTCTACATAGTCTGTCATTGAATTATTACAATTCGTTTACACTTAATATATTTTTTGCTATTTTGATTTTTTTTTACTATCTTACAATATTTGTTTGTACTCGTATCTAAGTGCTTATTGTTTATCATAAAAAATTGCAAACGTACCGTCAATGAGTTTTAGCATTTTTATATTAAGAATTATATATTTTTTGGATTGTTTTATCATAAATTAAAACAGATACGTTTATATTTTTTATACAAATTTATGAAAATGTTTGCATAATGTTGAAACTGATTAGTGATAGTTGATTAATTTCACTGTATTGGGCCCTACAGACCATTCAATCTGGTTGAGTTGAACGTAAAGTTGAAACGTTGCATGCTATAAGGGGGCGTGGCTATCAAGTCGAATGGTTGTAGAAAGGTTCGTACAAATGGTCCAACTAAGTGGAATCGCTTGTAGCGTGGTTGAACGACTGAACCAGCTTTTCTCACTCGGCTTATGGAGCCGTCGTACATAGTAGTGGGTGAATGAATAAAAATAAAAATAAATAGTGGCATAAGTAATGAAATTAGAGTTTTTGAGGTTATGTAATAATTTAGCTTGCTTATATTTTATCACTATTTAATTATTTTGTTTTTTTTTAATAGTAACCCCACACAAGAGACTCAACAATAGGAAAATAACTTCCCTCAGGGCCTGTGTCAACTTTGGGGATGCTGTGTGGAGGGTAATTTTAAGGAAAGGAAGAAGAGGAAGTTCTGGGAAGGCAAAATATATGATTGATGACAAGTTTGTATTTTTCTCTTTTTGATAGTTTCTTAGTATGAAATACACTTAAGATCAGGAGTATTCAATAAATGCTTTGGTTCATCTAAGATTACGAGTACTTACCTTATTATCGTAAAATAATTATAATGAATCTTTAGCAGGATATACGTTTGTTTTATCGTAGGCGATGATTTATTATAAAGTGGGACACGAATGAATGTGAGCTCGCTACCTATGAATCGGCTAGCATCGGCTGAACTCGTAACCATTTGGGTACAACCGAGAAGCTATCTCTGTCAGATGGTGCAAGTACCGCCATCTATAATCTATAACCTTAAAACGATCTTAACACAAACTATCGACATCTGGGGGCGGTATCGAAACTACAACCAAATAACAACACAACATTAACGAAACTACAAGATTGATTGCAATTTTGTATTTTTTGTTATAAAGCATGCTGCTTGTGTTTCCCAGAGTAGCAACCGACAAAATTGTATCAACCATCGCGTGGTCTATACGCAACACTCAACGGTTGAACGGTTGAACCAATCAGATTGAGTCGTCTGTAGGGGGTTTTAGTTTACTAATACTAACCATTAGCTATGAATAATAAAATTATTAACAGAATACTAAACGATAATGATTATGTATTCGACAATACAAAGGTTATTTTTTTTAAACGCTAGTAAAAACCAACAAAAGCCTACACAAACGTTCACAAAAACAATTTTTTCAATAATATTCCTTTTTTAGCAGTAAAAATCAAAGTTGGAAAGATAAAAACCATAAATAGACCCACTGATTACTTGAACAACTTAAGGTGTTAACTTGTTTATTGCGTTAAACTTGGACTCGCACTCGTTTACACGGATTTTTTCAGACAGATAAGTTAAAAGCATACGATATTGACAAATTTGTCACGAAATCCCACAATATAAATCAAAATATATTTCAAAACAAAAAAGAAATCATATTGTTGCATGGAGAGTTACACAATTTAAAATTCAATAATAGGGTATATTCACTGTTTTTTTATTCTCGGAAAAAATTACGATATTGAAGGTATTTTTATTTCATTTTTATATTGACGAATAAATTTTCCACAACGAATTAAAATGTACCATTTTTGGTTAGCCACAAAAATGACATGTTCGTTTTTATTGGTGAATTCGGTGTCGTTGACATCACGCCTGGTGACTTTGGTGACAGCCGTATTACTAGACATTGGCGGTTTTTATGTCATTATGAATTGTTTCAAAATGTGCGGATTTTCAAATCAATAATTATGAATGAAAATAATAATATTAAAAAAATTGTATATTGTAATTGTATAATCAGAAAAATAAACTTTAAATCTTCCACACATTTTCAACTGTATTCAATGGTTTGTGAAAATACTTTATTATTGAAAACGCCTAGGTACGTAGTAGCTTCCTGAATGATACTATTATGAATTAGTGATAGATTCCTCTGTAGGTAAATATATTAATTTTCTTAAGAAAGTCAATTGCTTAATAGTTCCCGGTGACATGGTAATTATTGTAGTATCGTTTCCTCATATCCACATTACGTGAAAGTAATGCATTATCTATAATAGCATATTTAAATTTATATTTAACACGTTAAGGAAATTGAAACAGTCAATATTTGTGTATAAATATTGACTGAATAAATAAATAATAAATATAATTATAAATATTATTATTATATAAATCATCATTGCTGAATTCGGATCCTGCTAACAAACTATTTGCAGTAAATTAGCGGGGATTCAAATTCCCATTCTATGAAAATAATGTTACGTAGATATACAATAAAATATATGTTTATTTTTATAAACAAAGAATATTTTTAATTAACAGAGTAATTTAAATTAACTTTTAATACCTACTAACTGTGCATAAGAGAGTTTTTCTTGTACATTCCATATTAAATATCAATTTGGGAGTCGGGTTATGGGTACCGCCACCCCGGGAACAATCCATTGTGTAACCACCGGAGACCGGCTGAATATATTTAAATTATTTGTAATCCGGTTAAAAATGGGATTGCAGGCCTTTAAAGAATGATTTGATAGGTTATAAAAATTCAAATATTTTTTGCATTTCGTCAATGTATTATATCAGGACAAACGCAGTTTCATCAACACGCGTTCATATATATTTTAAATGAACTAAAAGTTTATTAGGAAACGGCCTGCAATCCCGTTATTAACAGAATTTTAATAAATCGGCCATACTCATTTTTATCCGTGTATACATAGTGATCAAATTCCACTGACCCTGGACAGCGGACTCTTGTGTGATATTCTCAAAAGAGTCCAACTTCATGTATAAAACTGAATGTAAAATTTGCACGTAAAACTTTGCTAATTTGGTCACGTTGTATAGTTGAGAAACTTAGAAATCAATTTAATATTTTTTAAATAACCGAAATATTTAGGCCGATTCTAATTCAATCACTTACTGGTAAACTCTTTAAAGGTCTGTTTACTGAATCTAGAACAATGCTGCAAAATGAATTGACTCAATGATTGGAATTAACAAAGGCTTTTCTTTGACAAAATGTTTGTTCAAAATGTTTTTCTTTGACGTAAAGTAGAAATGAAGATAAACAAGAAATGCAAGTGTAACTAATTGATTGTTCATCAACTCGCGGTGGGAAGTTATTCAAATGTGTTTCCTGTTTCCTATAAAATTAGCGAAGACATTTCTCACAAACACGTCATGTTTTTCATGAGTTTTACATGCTAACATGACAATGGGTGTTATTGATATTGGTTGAAAATACCGGAAAAGTATGATAAAAGTTTACATGTAAAGTAGTTTTTTTATAATGTAATTCGTATCGTAATTATTTGTCGCAGGTAAAGAAATTTGCAAAAGATTCTTGCATGTTTAGTGGTGTAATAAAACTAGTCGTTTCCCGCATTCCCGATTTCTCCCGATTTATGACATATTTCCATTGAACATTTTATGTTTCCTACATTCCAGAAGTCTTCTGATTTATGACATATTTTCATTGAACATTTTATGTTTCCTACATTCCAGAAGTCTTCTGATTTATGACATATTTCCATTGAACATTTTATGTTTCCTACATTCCAGAAGTCTTCTGATTTATGACATATTTTCATTGAACATTTTATGTTTCCTGAATTCCAGAAGTCTTCTGATTTATCACATATTTCCCTTAAACATTTTATGTTTCCCGTATTCCAGATTTCTACTGATTTGTGACATATTTCCCTTGAACATTTGAAGTTTCCTGTATTCCAGATTTCTACCGATTTATGACATGTTTTCCTTAAATATTTGACGTTTCCCGCATTCCAGATTTCTACCGATTTATGACATGTTTTCCTTAAACATTTTAAGTTTCTCGTATTCCAGATTTCTACCGATTTATGACATATTGCCATTAAACATTTTACGTTTCCCACATTCCAGATTTCTACCGATTTATGACATATTTCCCATAAACATTTGATGTTTCCTACATTTCAGAAGTCTTCTGATTTATGACATATTTTCATTGAACATTTTATGTTTCCTGAATTCCAGAAGTCTTCTGATTTATCACATATTTCCATTAAACATTTTAAGTTTCCCGTATTCCAGATTTCTACTGATTTGTGACATATTTCCCTTAAATATTTTAAGTTTCCCGCATTCCAGATTTCCACCGATTTATGACATATTTACCAAACATTTTACGTTTCCCGCATTCCAGATTTCTACCGATTTATGATATGTTTTCCTTAAAAATTTTACGTTTCCCGCATTCCAGATTTCTTCCAATTTATGACATATTTCCCATAAACATTTGATGTTTCCTACATTTCAGAAGTCTTCTGATTTATGACATATTTTCATTGAACATTTTATGTTTCCTGAATTCCAGAAGTCTTCTGATTTATCACGTATTTCCATTAAACATTTTAAGTTTCCCGTATTCCAGATTTCTACTGATTTGTGACATATTTCCCTTAAATATTTTAAGTTTCCCGCATTCCAGATTTCCACCGATTTATGACATATTTACCAAACATTTTACGTTTCCCGCATTCCAGATTTCTACCAATTTATGACATATTTCCCATACACATTTTAAGTTTCCTGTATTCCAGATTTCTACTGATTTATGACATATTTCCCTTAAACATTTTAATTTGACTGTATTCCAGATTTCTAGCGATTTATGACATTATTGAATATTTAAATTTTTAAACTGTGAAAATATGTGTTATTTTTATAGCAAGATTTCGACAATTCGGCAAAGCATGCTCCGAAAATTTAAAAAAAAAACATATTTGGTTATATATAATATGTATTAAAAAAAAACACAGTGTTTCTTTAAATGCTGCTTAAGACATTTGTCAAGAGATGCTTTCTCTATTTTAAATAGGTGATGCTTTATTAAATATGTTCGTTTACACGTTTTTTATAAACATATATTCCTTTCAAACTATCTTCTTCTAATTTTTGAACGCTTACTAGTTTAAAATAAAACAAGTTGTTTGTTGTCTGTTATTTTAGGCGGAAGTTATCGCGCGCGTTGGATTTTACGTTATTTTAATTTTATTATTATTTTTGGATATGTAAGGCTTTCAAAAGATGATTAGAATTTAAATTTCGAATAAAAACCTTTAGTAAACATACAAAAGAACGGCATCTGTCAAAAAATTAAACAAAGAAATACAAAATTAAAATAAAAACTATTTTGGTACCTGATAAATTCCAATTTAGAAAATCCCAGTTCTAGAGTTCATTGAACCCGAGTTACTCAGAGACATAGAGACACACCACGTATATGATTATTTTTAAAATTATAAACTATCGTGGAGATATTTTAACTTATATTGTGTTTAGACATTTGAATCAATTGAAGTGCATGACTTGTCCGTAAACGTGTTTGAGAAATTTTACGCCTTGTCCAGGTAGTGATATTTCATTACAGTAAAAAGTAAAAGGAAAAAGTCTGTCCCAACTATCAAAGAAGTGCTCGAGCTTCCCCTGTAATTACTACTAAGTGTTTATTTTGTAATTCATTGGTAAATGAGATTGAATTAATCATGGCAATAAAAACATTTATATACATGTGCGATTGTTAACATCAAATAAAAGATTTAGGTAAAATTAGTTGTGCATTTAGCGTGTGCCTATTTTCTGTATACGAGTATATCTATGTTTTTTATAAAGCGTCAGCTACACTACTCGCTTCGACGCTTCGACGAAGTTCTCGACGAAGTTAGCCGAAGTTCGAAGTGCGTGCCCACACACTCGTGCAACTTCGCGAGTAACTCAGTCCAGTCCTTTGTCTCGGGCGCATTTACCGACAACAATCGGAAGTCGGGCGAAGCGAAGCGAAGTTGCCCGAAGCCAATGAAGTTCGTGCCCACACTATCGTATTCGGTCAACTTCGCGAGTAGTGTAGTTGGGCTTTTACAATAAAAATGTGTCAATAATACTAGCGCATTTCACGTATCAATAAATGGGCTTGTAAAAACGATGTATGCTGGTATTAAAAAAACGGTCACCGGATATAACCAAACAGTGACAAAGAATATGATGAAAGAAGAGGTTGGGTTAGGTTAGGTTAGGTTAGGTTAGGTTAGTTTAGATTAGGATAGGTTAGGTTAGGTTAGGTTTTCATTATTTTTTTTTAACAATTTTCTGTTAAATCTCTTTTGATTTTGTCAAGGAACTAAAAAACATGTGATATCTTAAATATGTTTTAACAATTCCTAGATAACTAACCAACTAACCATCACCCCTTTTCCCGCAGAGGTAGGCAGAGAGGAAGGACCGCCAAAAAAACGGTCTTGGCACATACTCCTGGCTTCATTCACATTATCATATACCGTCTCATACATACCTACTCTTCTATTTTTCTGACTAATCACTTGATCGTGCCATGTCTTCCTCGGGCGTCCCCGACTGTTTCTACCATTCACATTTACGGCATTTATTCTCCTTACAATCCTTTCTACGTTCGTTCGCTCTACATGCCCAAACCATCTGAGCATCCCTTTCTTAATCTTACTCATTTCGCTTACATCAGCCTTGCAAAATTTTACGTTCTCCACATTTCTGACACGATCATACATGGTTGTACCACACATACGCCTCAGGGATCTCATTTCTACAGCATTCAGTCTACTTTCCTCTGTCAGTTCCATGACTCACTGCCGCAATTAGAGTAGGTACCAGCACTCCATTGTGGACTTCTAGCTTCGCTTCTTCGGATACATGGAGAAAAATGAATATTGCTGATTTATTAAAACCCTGTTATTAGGCCATTCCTAATAATCTATTAGTACTTTCATAATATTTCGGAACACGTGTTCATACAGCTGTGTTTATCCTGTAATTCTATAATAACGAAATGCAAAAATAGTAAAAATTTTATGAACACGTGTTCCGATATCGCTATAACACATCCGTGTTTTACTAATAGATTAATAGGAAATCTGTCAATTAAATCGTTAAAGGCCTGCAGTCTCGTTTTTAACAGGATTACGAATAATTTAAAGAGATTTCCAATAAATTAGTAAGAATTTTAATAAATCAGTAAGTTTTAATAATCACCGTGGAGTTCTTCCGAATCCCAGATAAGATTAAATAAATATGTACGTAGGTACCATACTTATCAAAGATTGCTTTTTTATTTTATTATTGCGGAAATATATGTATCGAATTTTACGACTGGTAACCCAGACAATTAGTGCCATCTGACGACGACGTTAGAAAGCATCTGAACAATAGGTGACATAACCTGCTTGCCTTAGAACACCTCAGAGAATAGGTGAACTTTAATTCCCTCAATAAACAACTTGATTTACGAACGTATTGTTTCTAGAGTAAGTACTGAATACATTGACACTGAATTAATGGCTTTACACATTATGTTTGCGGAAATATTCGTGGATAATCATATTGCTAAACGCATCCGTGAAACATAATTACGATTTAAAACAAAACATAATAAAAAGATTATTGGATATAGGTACTCATACATAAATCAAATTTGTAGGTTTTTTTAAATGTATTTTAGCGACTATAAAAAGCATTGTACATATCAAATTTTGTGGTCTATTTAAATATGGTAGTGGATTTATTAATCCTCCTCACTTTAGTTATTATATAGTTATTTTTCCATTTGATTCCATTTATTTGCCTTCATGTCGTTTTTAGTGTTTTTGTTTTTGTTTTTCCTTTGACCTCTTTTCTATTCTTTTTATATCTGGGGAAAGGATGTTGTGGAGTTTTTTTACAAAATAAATGTAGTTTGTTTGTCCGCATGTGGTTTTATAACTTTGAATATGTTTTATGTCATTTTGATTTGATTTATTGTGACGGATACGCAGTCTAGTAGAGGATTCCGTATTTTTGAATTAACTACCTACCTACCAGATTATTAATAATAGTCACAATAAAACATTAATTGTTTTTTTCTCACTATTTTTCGAGCAAATGAAAATATTTTTTTTAATTTTAAATTTAATTTAGAATCTAATATTTTTAAAACTACCCGTCTTCGCCCGATTATTAATTAAAATTTATTTTTTTTTCGAAAAACATGAGCAAACAACAAGCAGTATTTCACTAGCTGGAATCTTATTTTTAACATGGACATTTCAAAGCTCCATAGCTCATGACGAAAATTTAGATAAACGCGCGCTGAAAATATTTGCGTTGGCCTATAAGTTCCAGACAGAAAAAAAATGCAAATGCATGAGACGTTCTAGAATTTTTAGTAGAGTTAATGAATAATATGTAAGTAAACCTACATAAATGACTAATCTTTTGTAAAAGATATCCAAATGATATTCTCAACCAAAAAAATTCAAACAATCTATACTATTTAACGTGCAATTCGAAAAATATGACATTGGAAAAAAAAATAAAAAAATACATGTGTATTTTTGAAAAAAGCGCAAAAAGTTTAAAGTAGTTTTCAGGATATGATTCAAAATCCGCTGAATAGCCTTAACCTCTCTGGAGTGCGCTTGAGGTGATTTTGCACAAAAACGGCGCTATACAAGTCATACAAATATTATTATATTGATCGTTATATTTTTTAAGATTCTGACAGAAATTCTGAGAATTTGTGTGTATTTCCGCTTTGCAATAAAATCCAAATCAATAGAATATTTCTGATTATATCCGAAAACTAAGAACTTTTTAAAGATGATGAAAAATGCTCTCAAATTTTATCAATATAAATAAATAAAAAATTAGAAAAAAAACGTAAAAAAAGTTTAAAAAACGGCTCACCTCACGGTTTTTCGTTTGAACACTGTACCAAAATATTTAGTAATAAATAAAAATAAATACACATCCTATTAGACAAATTCACAGATCACTTTGCTTTTTCAAAGATTCATTTAAAAATAATTGATAAAAAACTCACAAAGTTTCATAATGTTGTTCTAAAATTGTAGCTGGAACCTTTGGTTTCATAGAAGGGTACATTGTAATTCTCTGTTGTACATCTTGATTTGAATATAAAGCGTTGTATTTTCTCCTTATAACACCGTTTAGATCATATTTCCAACCATGATAGTAATGCCTTAGACCTTAGACAGATTACGCTATATTATGCGCGCATTTATTGGGCGTGGTATGTACATATTCTTCCTCAGGAGAGGGGGTCAGATCAATTGTGTGTTTGTGTTTTATGTGTTTTACGAGGTCACAAAAGATCGTATATTTTAATTACAAAATGAAAGATACATCACTAAAGCATACGGCGACTTATAAGGACTTAGGAATTGTGTATGACGCTCGCTTAACATTTCACGCTCACATTGAAAAGATCTGTAAATCAGCTACAAGAATGTTAGGTTTTGTCATACACAATTCAAAGGAACTGACAAACCTTGCAGTCATTAGGCTGCTTTACTTTAGCTTAGTGCGTAGCATTCTCGAGAGTGGATCTCAGGTATGGGGGCCAGAGGACACTGTCTATGTACTAATGGTCGAGAAAATTCAAAATAAATTTTTACGATACCTCTATATGAGAGAGTTTGGTTTTTACCCATGGCTGTTTCCAACAGCATTTATCTCGGGAATGCTGAATATCTGCAGCCTTAGTTCCAGACGGGACGTCGCATTATTGATGATGGCTTACAAGCTTCTGAATGGTTTAGTATCAATTCCAGACATTCTGT
The DNA here is from genome assembly GCF_061612785.1 of Hesperophylax consimilis. Classification (NCBI taxonomy): domain Eukaryota; kingdom Metazoa; phylum Arthropoda; class Insecta; order Trichoptera; family Limnephilidae; genus Hesperophylax; species Hesperophylax consimilis. Next base: position 29,410,537 of record NC_142847.1, read on the forward strand.
CAAAAATAGGACTTTATGTCCCGGATAATTTCACGAGAGGCCGCCAACACAGGCTTTTAATTCTTCCCAGGTCCAGAACTAACTTACCAATGGTGATGCCCCTGGGAAGACTCACTAGGTTAATTAACTCCCTTCCAGCTAACTTGGATATTTTCCATATGTCCTACAACGACTTTAAGCGCGAAATATTGTATTTGTTTTAACTGTATACTTATGTATAATTTTTTTTTTTCCATATTTTGTTTACCGCTTTTGCATATGTTTTAACTGTATACTTATGTATAAAATTTTCTTCAATAATTTGTTTACCGCTTTTGCAATGTATTGGTTTTTGTACTGTTTTTGCAAATAAATAAAATAAATAAATAAATAAATAAATAAATTGGGGGACTGCCGCGGAATATCATTTCTCCGTAAATTGTTCTGACCCTTTCTCCTGCCGTAGGTAAAAGAGGGGATCGCATAATTTCCAAGCATAGCCTGACTAGCAGGTCATAGCGCATATCGTCGCCACGCCCACACTTATAGCACATCTTTTCAGATGTGACAGGTTACATATAACCTAATCTGTTAGGCTAGCATTACACTTGTAAGTTTTTTCGTAAATTTACGACTTCTAGCCAATGGGCATCTTGCATTTTGAAAATCCAATGCGCCCATTGGCTAGAAGTCGTAAATTTACGAAAAAACTTACAAGTGTAATGCTAGCCTTATAAGCTAATGAAACTCTCATAATCTTCGTTGCTCGGTGTTTGATTTCTGATATTAAGTTAAGGCGACATTGGTTAAGGGGTTAACTTGTAGGTACTCGTCTAACTCTGTACAGTTTCCCACTATTTAAACTAACATGCCTAGTGGTTTAATTGTGTTACGTCAAGAAACGATTTTCTCAGAACATTGTTAACGAATAGTAATTAACAGGTGTGAATCTTTGATGTGAAATAATACGTTTTAACTACGCAGTTACTGCGAAAATGCTGCAATAATCCTATTATTATTGTTTGATCTCGAGACCTCTGGAGACCGCGAGTTGTTAAGTTATCATGTCGGTGACGATGCATTAATTATGAAAGGACAGGATGTCATTAATCTATTATATTTAGATGAGACTGAAACAAAAAACATATTCCGCTTTTTTACCTCCAACTGACCTCCAACTCTCCCAACGCTCTAAAGGCCCGTTCCCACTTCCGTTTTCAAATCGGAGGCGGGTCCCGTTTTAAAAACGGATGGCCAATGGCCCTGTTCACACTACCGTTTTAAAAACGGACCATACTCTACGAAAAAAAATAATTGTCGATTCAACAAAAACATGTTATTTGCTCATTCTTCAGTAATGGTGCGCAATGGACGACGATGAAGCTCTTGTTGTCATGTTGTACTTATTAAAAAGAAGGAAAAAAGTGAAAAGAAAATTTTGGGTACACCCAATCATAGTCGAATGAATTTCTGTAGGAATTTTCCAAGTGTTAATTGGTGAGTTGAGAAGTGATGAACTAAAGTTCTTTAATTATTTTAGAATAATAATGATTGGATTATTTATATAGCGCCGTTTTCACCATGAAAAATCACCTCAAGGGCGCTTAATGGCTTAAGAGAATGTCTATCACTTCCTTTAACCATCTACTGGAATGAGTTTCAGAGAACTTAACATATCAAAATACAAAATTGAGAAAGTGCATTTGTCCTGAAGAAAGGCTATCGATATTTTAAAGTAAGAAAACAATAACAACTCAAATATTTTTTATTATGTGTTTATTAAAATAATAAGCTCTTCCGTGCATCTCATTAAAGCTTTAAAATTTAAAAAAAGTAAACTTAAAAAAATTAAAATTAAAATTTTGATGTACAAAAGTTGTGTACACCAAGTGTTTTGTTTTTATTTAGTTAAATATAAAATATTACCATACTCTTTCTTCGACCAGTGGTATTAAATTTTCGGGATTTATTTCCTTATCCATTATTGTAGTTTTGATTTATTTACTTAACAAAATAACCAAATACAAGCACGCAGCGTGCTTGCTTCCTTGCGACAGGGAGCGGGCGGGGAGGGGTCGGGGTTTGGCGGGGACTCTGCCGGAACGAGTAGACGACAAGTGTGAACAGCTTCATACAACACTATGAGCGAGCGTGTTCCGACACGATTTGAAAACGGACGCGCTGCGTAGGCGAGCCATCCGACAAAAAATGTCGGATCCGTTTTCAAATCGTGTCGGACAAGTGTGAACAGCTCCATACATCCACTACAGCCACTAGGGCATCCGTTTTTAAAACGGGACCCGCCTCCGATTTGAAAACGGAAGTGGGAACGGGCCCTAACTAAAACTATGCGCACCGATTATCGCGTTATAATAGAGGAACAAGTTCGACGAGATAATTAGTAAGCAGTAGCGCTGCTCGGAGATAGGTACCTATTTATTTGATTTATTCAACGATGCCTGAAAGTTTATTTTTATGTGAGTACCTACCACGCGAGAGCCCCACCGGCTCCCAATAGTATGGAGCCAGTGAGACTATAGCATCCTCAATTTAGGGTATATTGTAATGCTGAATGTAGTAGGAGAGAAAAGAAATGGGAAAAGCAAGGTGGGGAAGTACCTGGCTATTCAGATCTGGTCACCAAACATTTAAAGCAACATATCGTTTCTGAATGGTGGTCTCTCACCAGGGCGATACTAAATGTTTGCAAATATACTATGTATTATTTTTAATGAATAAATTGTGAAATTAATATAATAAAATGTACGCGCAAGCAAATTGAACTCGCAATTTGGAAATCGCCTGTGTACTTCGCCCGTGGTTTGCTTCCAGTTTGCCAAAAGTATGTTTGGTTGATTTTGGCCATTGTCAATGAAACCATTAAATAATTTGTCACGCATCGACATCACATTTCAAACGCTTTGATATTTCTTATCAATGTTGGTTTATTATCCAGATTTGCAAGTTTGAATTAATAAAACCCAGGCGTAGTGGGTTCAATTCCTCCTCTAGCTAAATCCTCCATCATTGCACAAACAAGATGTTAGTGACAAATATTGTCAGCCTATTCGTAACCAAGTATGTTTTCTTTCTTTAAAAACTACCTTTACCAAAAAACATAACAGCGAACGATTCCCAGAATAGTTGCAGGATGTATTTGTTGTGTTTAATACGCAAGGTAAACAGTACCAACCTACATCATAAATCTTAAGATTGTGATGAGAATCCCAAGTCGTTTACTGAAATCATAAACCGTGCTTCCGTTTTCATACACCACATTGAGATATTTTTTATCGACATACTCTTTTCTCGGTGCCCTCGATAAACAATGCAAAACTAGTTTCCTTTTCTGATAAATACTACAAAGGAAGACTAACCTACAAGTACAACCATTTTTAATACTCCTATCTTTTATGTAAATAATAGGCAATGTCCAAATGTGTGTGCCCTATATAGCCAAAAACTATTGGGCCGAATTCACTGAAAAATTCATAGTTTCTCCTTATTGATGCCAGGGATATTTATCGTTAGTTTGAATGCCAAAATAAATCGGGGACGCCCGAGAAAGACTTAACGCATTATCGCTGCGCTAGAATGAGATACGGAGTCAAATAGTAACAATGTGGATGTCATGATGTCACGAAATGAAGTGAATGGTGGAAAAAGTCAGGGACACTCGAGGAATACATGAATCAAATGATATTTTTTTTGTAAAATGATACGTACGTGATTAACAAAGAAGTTAGGAACTCCCTAGAAAATATTTTATTTAATTTTAATTCTTCACGAAAATATTATTACCACCTTGAACTTGCATCTGCTTTGTAGGTAGGTAAAATTGACTAAAATTCAGAACCAGAAACCTTTTTTACTATAAACCATTCAAAACCCCGAACATCGCCGGGTACAAGTCAGCTAGTACATCTATAAATAGTAGGGTGACCGGATCACTCATCAAAATGATAATTCATGACATCTTTAAAAAGTTATATAAAGTCATGGAAAGTGATTCAACAAAAACTTTATTAACTGGGTTAAGTAGGTTAGGTTAGGTTAGGTTAAGTATAATATTTTTTTTTCATTATTTCTAATGACTTTTTATCACTTTTTAAAGGTTTGTTTAATTTTCACTGTGTTGAGTTATCATGGAACCAAATAGTACATACCTAACTGCAATTCTCAATGTTTGGCTGTCTTTAGTAATTCAACTTTCTCATTAAAAACTACCAAATGAAACAGTACTCATTACACCGTTAGTATCGTGCAACTGATCGATATGAGCTATTTCCCTTTAATTTTCCAGTCGGAGCAACAACCAGGTGTTAAAATTTCATCATGTCAAATTTTTCATCAAGTTGTCTTGGCCTCCGTGGTCGAGGGGTAAAGTTCTTAACTAGCAAGCTGGAGGTAGCGGGTACAAATCCCGGCATGCGCAAACAAATTTCATTTGATTGATTTGTATACACAATTTACTCAGTAAAAATAATAAATACTATATTTGCAGCACGTTTAGGAGAGGAAGATACCTACTCTTAGTATCGCCGTGATGTAAGATCACTATTCAGAATTGAAACATTACTTGAAATAGCCAGGTACTTCTTCACCTTCCTCTTTACCATCCACTTCCACTCTGCGCAACCTTTAGCCTCACAACATATTCCAATTGGGGATGCTATTGTCTCACTGGCTCCATACAATAGGGAGCAGTTGGGACTCTAAATAAATCATTTTAGCAGCCATCTTAAAAGTAATTTTTATAATTGTGTTTCGGAAAAGGAATACAGAAAAATGTTGATGGGGCTTTGTTAAAACTTTTCAATGACACTCGTCGTGAATGGTTGGGGCATAGTTTAACTTTCCCGGGGGCCTGATTATTTGTCGTAACGCTATTATGTTTAGAGCCAAGAGAAAACCAAGAAGAACATTATTTTCTACTTACTGCGTAAGTTATTGTATGGTTTACTTATTTAAACAATTATTCTCTTCCCACGTAACATTTTTATACAGCAGAAACTAGCAACCACATAAAGATAGCGTGATAATTTTTATGAATCTAAAATATACTACAAACTAGCAGCCTAACTAATAAACGTGGTGAGTTTTTTTATATGATTGATAAACAACCGTGTTTGTAAAACCTTATTGATAGAAACTGCCACAAAATAGTTCATGGGAAGATATACATTGTTTATAGAGTCTAAGGACGGGTTGTTTTGGAGAATTTGAACAATTCATCAAATTTCAACGTTCATTTTCAAGTTCTGTGAAAGATTTTTTCAAGCTCTGTTTTTATTTCAGTTTTGTCAAGCAACTAGCCTATAATGATATAATAGCAGAACTTGAAAAGGACTTTCACTGATCCCGGAAATGAACATTTAAATTTGATGAATTGTTCAAATTCTCCGAAACAACCCGTCCTAAGAGTGTTGTTTATCTGTTGGAAAAATTTTAAATTTTTCATCGAAATTTGGAATATTTCAAAGGCATTTTAAATGTAGACAACACATTCCTTTTATTTTGGGAATTTCAAGAAAACTTTTACTTTTTATCTATTTTATAATAAAAAAATATAATAATCATTGCCAGAGACTAAAAAAAAGAGGGAGTCATTGTTTGCGCAATATAAAAAGTGGGATTCATTGTTTGCGCAATATAACAAATGGGATTCAATGTTTGCACAATATAAAAATTGGTATTCATTGTTTGCGCAAAATAAACGACGATTTCTTGGATTTATATTTATCTACACATGCTGAAGGCATTTATGATTTTTTTTAAATACTTTAGTAGAATTATAAATAAATTCACGTGGTAACAGTAAAATAAAAAATTATATTTCTGAAATAACCTAACTTTTCCCAAACGAGAATCTCATGTGTCAGTCTGCCTAAATGCGACGTTACCAGCTCTTTCGCAATCCAGGTAAAAGCATATTTTATTGGTAATAATTCAAAATACAGTTTGTATAGTCTTATTCAATTTGTAACTAAAACACCCTTTGACGGTAGGGAAGTATTTGTTACAAGTATTTTAATTGGAATTCTGCAGCTAGTATACACATTCCAAAAGGTTCCAATACATTTTTTTCCTTTTGTCATAATAATTAATCACTCTTATTATTTATAAATAATGCCGTGTTTACAGAAATCATTTCATAATGGTTAATGGTTTATATTATCTACAATGAAGTAATTAAATCGATTTTTGATCAAATAGCTTCAGAATAGTGCAAAAAAAATTTTGCGGAAAAGGCTTGAAATTCAAACAATAGTTTAGTCAAGGACTAGAGGTTTGAAGTTACGGGGCCGGATACGCTTTTTAAGAGAACGACTTATAACGAATGATTTGAGAATTTTTAAGTCTTCAAATCCTATACTAATTTTTTGTTAATCATATTTTTAATGAATAAATTTATTTTTTCTCATTTTTATTTTTACTTGTCGTGTTTATTATTACAAGATATTATATATTTTTCTCCACGCTAGTTCATCATAAACTTTGAATAAAAATGTGTTTGAAACATTTAGGTAATGTAAAAATTTCAGCTCTAAAAGCCGTTTACAAAGTTTCCATGCAAAGCTTTGAAATATCTATGCATAAAAAGGAATGTTTCTTTGTTTGTCTCTTATAGACTCAAAAACTACTAAACCGATCTCGCTGAAAATTTCAAAGTTGGTTTTTATCAGTGTCAAGAGTGTTTAGAGAGTTTTTTGAATGGTATAAGAAGTCGCGGACGCCTGGAGAAGACTTAACTTATTATCTCTGCACTCGAATGAGATATAGAGTCGAATTAAAGTCGATATAATGTAGATTTTTAATAGTAACAATGTGGCATACAGTAGTGAATGGTGGAAGTAGGGGATACCCAAAGAGGACACGGCAAGATCAATTGAAACAAAAACTTATAAAAACATAACTTTTTCGATTCTTTAGAATAATATTATTTCCACTTTACAAATAGCCCCAGTTTTCAGGATCACACTAGAATTCATAACCTCAAAACTTTACTCCAAATAATTCATAACCCCGAGCAACACCGGGTACACGTCAGTTTTACATAAATTCGTGGTTTCGAAATTTGGTTAGAAGCGTGTATGGGAACCCTTATTCAAGACTATTTAATGCGTTAGATTTTTAATTTTGGTTCCTAGTAAATTGCATAATAATTCCTTGACTTGCTTTTAAAAGGACCAATGTCAGTTGTTCGGAACCCTTTTTTAATATAAACAATACGTACTTCCGTGATTTCTTCTTAAAATTGGATTATCTTCTGAAGAATTTTTACGATTTTTGGTGGGGAAATTTTAATCTAGAAATCGCTTTTCTTAAAAATTAACACTTTCTAAAAAAATAAAATTCTACATATGTAGGACTCATGAAATTTAAAAAAAAACTGACACTCCTTTTAGAAGCAAGCCACAGAATTATATATGCATACCTACCTACAATGAAAAACAATGTTATTTTTTAAACAGGTTTCAGCAAAGATATTAGAAGAACGAGATGTGCTATGCGCAGTTAGTAATGAGTGGAATTGTTTTGCCGAGTCTCGGCGGTTTTGTTCACCAATACTACTGCACACCTTCGCTTGCGCTAAGGTATCCGCACTAATACATAGAACAGATTTCTATGCGTACACGTCCCGATACCGTTCAAAGTACCCTAATTAGGTAGTACTCCGGCTACGGTCCGGCGGCCAACATAGCATATCTCGTTCTTCTAATATCTTTGGGTTTCAGAATCGTGGTGTTTTCCAATATAATTAATTATTGCGTGCCATGGTACAATTTAATGTTATTAACAAAGTAACTACGTATTCCCTCGTGTGTAAGTAGCTACTTAATAATTTTATTAGAACGGCTTAATTTATCCTTCGCAAATAATTTCCCGTTTTCATGAGGTATTTCCATACAATGTTTGAAGTCTTCTACTACCATTATTACTTAACAATCAACCGACGCTAACATCAAGCAAAAATCTCTTAACTTTATTGCCTAAACACTCTATAACTCTCTTCCAGATGTGTATAAAAATAGCGAGCATAATCCAAAAAATTCAAAGTAAGGCTTTAAGAGAATTTTTTTTAAACATATAATAACAAAAATACGTAATTCTTGTTGTGTTGTACTTTATTTTGTTTCTTTCTCTCTCCTTTTCTATCCCCTGTATTTGTAATCGAGCATAATCTATTTTCACCAATGTATTAGTGGGTAAGTAACTTCTTCTAAAGTCCTACCGTGGCTTTGTGCTTGTGTGTATATCCCTGTCTTGTTTCCTTTTTTATTTCTTCTTGTTTGTTATACTTAACTTCCCGTTTTCTTTTGTTTCATAGGTGAAATTCTATATAATTTTGATATCAAAATACCAATGTAAAAGTATACCTATTAACTCCCACCTATGCATCCTAAGTTCCTCTCATCCTACAATGAGTTTTGAAACTCATCGGGATTGCTCTAGACGAAATAAAAATAATTTTTAAAAAATTTGAAAATTGGTGCTTGTACCATGGTGACGGTCTTACCTAGAGGAGGAATTGAACCCACGTCAGTGATGAATCTGACGCATTTGTCAACTCAACTACTAACTAATTTTTCACAAAACATGTTAGCATACTAATTGGATCTTTCTTACTTATTTATTTGTTTATTCAGGCCTTGAAGGCTTTTACATGTATACACTGTTAGAGATAAGTTGTGAAGTTGTACTTAAAAAACTAAGCGTAAACAATATAAGCAGGCACAATACAGGTTATAAAACATAGTTGTATTATACAAAGGAGTTCAATAATTGTATACAAGGTGTCCGGGGGTAAAGTTCACAAATTTCGTAAGGTAACTTTTTTGAAACACTAACAGTTTTTTGTAAAGCATGTTTGTATTTAACAAACCTTTATTACGCCAGATTGGGTGTTTTACAGAACATAGCTAAATTAAAGCGATACATCTTTCTAAATCCCGGATCCAGTGGAACTATGGCACCCTACATTAGACAATGTTGTGTGGCAGGAAGCATGGGAGTATATGAAGCTTAAGAGGAAGATTAATTTTAAATAGACAGCGTATTTGAAACACCGACGTAGACCTTACACCTATTGATAGAAGTTATTACCAATTAAAACACAATAAAGCTGAAATTTTACTTTCAATTCATAGTTTTAGCATAGCAGTAAAAACGTTACTTCCGTGTAAGAAATGTTAATTATAATCAAATGACATTTACATTTTATTTACGTCATAATATTAAACTTCAAACCCGCCTAATATGGTTACGCATCGTTTGATTATCCAAAAAAATCACACAGAAGCAATAACAATAAAAAACACAATTCATTATTGAATTACATAAGTTTAACAACGTCTTATATTTATCGTGGAAACTTAATGACGAACATAACCTGCGAAATACAAAAATAATCTTTAATTTAATCCTTTTATCTGAAACACGCAAAGAGAAAATAATTAAAAAATCTTTTTTTCATCCAAAATCTATGTTTTTAACAAAAATCAGTTTCGAACTTATACCAACAAATTGTAATATATTCTATCCCATATTGATCTTTATTCTATGGGTTAAGCCCCCGTAACCCAATTTCTACCGATTTATAACAATTTTCTCGTTAAATCTTTAAGTTTTTAAGTTCCAAAAAAATATATGTTATGCCGAAACGTTAATTATATGAAACTCCCTCTGTAGAAAAAATCGCAAAGTAAGCCCTGAAAATTATTTCAAACACGTTTAGTTTTGTTATTTAATATGTTATAGGCATGAAAAAATCACAGTGTATCTTTGAATGCAACTAAATCATTTGTCGATAATTTTTTTCTCTATTTCAAACGTGTCCTGTTTTATTAAATATTTTCACTGTTTTCGCTTAATTATTATCGTTTTTTTTTAAATATTAGCGCGCTTCCTCTAACACTCGTATTGACATATATCTCCCTTTCAAATCATCTTTGAACGCTTACTACGGGGCCTTAAAATATTGATTAAGTTTTGATGATATTTAGCAAAAAAAGTATGCTACTTAAATTGTTACTGAAATAACTATTCTTTTTATAACTTTTGAAGATAACCATCAATGTAATCTATAATTAATGGAGATAATACTAATAGAGAAAAAATCTAGATTACCAAAAAATTCTTTAGAACATTGTAATCATCCAAGGTCAATAAGGCGAAAATAATATTGTTAATTCTGAATTTAAAATATGAGATCGACAAAAATGTCGTATAATATTTAGGTTCCGATGGCCGAGTGGTTAGAGACGTTGTCCCGACAAGACAAAGATCAGTTGAGACCGTTACCTTTTTCTTTTTCTGTGTCTTGTTCTGTTCCATGTTTAGTTTAGATATATTATTATTATCTTCTTCTTCAACGATATTTTATTTAATTTGTATTTTTATGCTGGTTTTTCACAGGGCGATACTAAGAGCATATACAACTCTGGAAGGTGCTGCAAATATTCCTACTACACTACTTAAAATATCTATTATCTGAAAAGCAAAAGCAAATAGGAAATAGTCGTCTGTTTTTCATCTGAAATCTATTTATTTAGCAAAAAATTGATAGCTTTTAACTTATAATACCAAAGATTGTAATAAATACCCCATTGACACTGTTTTGTATCTAAAACCACAGTGTTTAGCATTTAGGCAACCGCGAAACTGTGAATTTAGAAAATATTTGAATTTACGATAGTGGATTGTGGATGTTTTTTGTTGCCATAGATTTTTTTGTCAAACAAACCGACTGATCTTTTATTGAATTCCATTAGAATGTTGTTTTGCGATATCAGTAGATGTTTTGAAAAGTTTCTTGTAAAATATCTTGTAACGAATCTCAATATTTTTAAGAAACATCCAAAAGCAACCATTTTTATTCATGAAATAATCAAAATAAGTGAATTTCAGCCTGTGTAATCTACCATTGTTATGTGAAACAAGAGTCCCAACTGCTCCCAAGCGTCTGGAGCCAGTGAGACTATTGCATCCCCCATTGAGGTATGTTGTGAGGCTGAAAGTATTTTGAGGGGTAGGAGATGAAGAGGAAGGATATGAAGTACCTGGCTATTCGGATCTGGTCACCAAACACGGCCAAAGTCATATCAAGCAACGTTTCAGTTTTTAATGGTGAGGTTTTCATCAGGGCGATACTGAGAGTATCTTCCACTCTGGAATATATCGCAAATCAATACAACAATACTAAGTGTCACAGTGAACACATACTTTTTTTGCTCCACAAAATTTAATAGTAAACATTAATCTAAGGACTCTATGTAGTGATTTTTATTACAAAAACTCAACTAAAATCTAAACTTAAACAGTGAAATAATAGTTGCAGCTGCCTAACTGGTAACTCTTTATTTATAACTTAATATCTCAAATCTCAACTGTCACCAGAGCGCATTAGACACACACAAACAAACGCCATACAGAAGGAAGTACTACTGACATACACATTCAGAGTATCGAAGTGTGCAAGTGAATTGCCCATCTAACTTGTCACAGACAACTCAAGTGCAGGGTTGTCACCGCTATATTATATAAAATAAAATTAAAATAATTTTATAAATTCCAACTTGCAAGATGAGTGCCACAGATGCTCTTTCTTATATCAATAAAGCGAAAGAAGAAATTAGTGCTCTATACAGTAACATAACGGATCCCGCTTTAAAACTAACTAAAGATCAGATGACCAAACTACTCAATAAACTGTCCAACCTCTCTGGCACTATGTTGGATGTAGGTGTAAAAGTTGGAATTCTCGAGGGACAGGTCAAGTCGTACGAGCACATGGTCTCTTCAAAATTGATAGATTCAAACTCATCACAAGAATCCACAAACTCATCAACTGTATCAATGTGTGAAGCTGCCGATGAGCTCGAAGAGAGGAAAAAACGGTCAAAAAACATAATTATTTTTAACTTCCCTGAAAGCTCAGCCAGTTCCCATATAGAAAAAAATACTGATGATACAACGAGAATCTTAACCACACTAACAACTCTTAACTCATCCATCACCCGAGCCAACATAACAACTTTTCGTCTGGGAATCACAAAACCTGACAAACCTCGACCTCTTAAAGTCATCCTTGACAGTTCCATCCAAGCCATAGACATACTAAAGAAAAAGAACAACATAACCGAATACCCCGGTATTAAAATTTATTCAGACCAAACCCCAGCTCAAAGAAACTATCTCACCAAGCTACGTTTAACACTAGAACAAAGAACCAAAGAAGGTGAGATTGGACTCACAATAAAATACAAAAATAATAAACCTGTTATTGTAAATAGTAACTCAAAAAACTAAAACCTATCATGGCTTACTATCAGAATATCAGAGGCTGCCGCAAAAAACTTAATGAGCTAAGATCATCGATTCCAATCCATCCCTTTCATATATATTTCCTGACTGAAACTTGGCTGGATCCGTCCTTTAACACAGAAGAACTAGGCTTCATTTCACACAACACCTACCGCTTAGATAGAAGTACCGCCACCAGCACCAAATCAAGAGGAGGAGGTGTATTAATATCAGTCACCAAATCTATAACTTCATCCAGGCTAAAATGCAAACACAAAAATATAGAACAAATTTTCCTACTACTCAAGACGAACCTAGGAAAAATCATTCTTGGATGTGTTTATATTCCTCCCGGATCAATTACACAAATTTACGTAAACCACATTGAAGATGTAGAGGCCCTCAAGCTCAAATATCCGGAAGCTAGAATGCTGCTAATCGGCGACTACAATACTCCCAATACAGACTGGATTACCCATAGCGATAACTCAACAACTCATTTTAATACATCTGCTAATGCTCGTGAAATTATAAATATGTCAAATTTCCTAGGTCTTAAACAAATTAATAACGTATACAACTCTAATCACCATTTACTAGATCTTGCATTTAGTAGCGATCCTTCAGTAAAATTATGTAAATCCATAGACCCCCTTCTTCCCGAAGATTCCCACCATCCTCCCTTAAACATCACCATTACTAACAACTTCCTAAACATTTACTCTAATAGTGTTCCTAAATATTCATACAATTTTGCAAGGGCAGATTATCCACTCATAACAAAATACTTAGAAAGTACAGACTGGTCCTTTTTAGACAAAAACACAAATGTTAACCAAAATCTTGAATCTTTTTACTCCATCATCAACACGGCTATTGAAAAATATGTTCCCTTAATTCAATTCAAACCATCAAAGTTCCCCAAATGGTTTAATAATGACTTAAAACACTTAATAATTAAGAAAAAAATCTGGCACAAAAATTTCAAAGAGAGCAACTCTATCTCAGACTACAAAATATTTCATAAATATAGAACTGACTGTAAAAAGCTCTCCAAAAAATTATATCAAACATACATACTCAACACAGAAAAGTCTATTCCTTCAAATACCAAAAACTTTTTTACACATGTAAACTCACTAAGAAAAAACAAACCTAGCCTACCAACATACATGTATTTCGAAGGGAAAAGTAGTAGTGATACTAATGACATCGTTAATTTGTTTGCCGACTTCTTCAAAAATGTTTACGATAATGATATCCCAAATGTTCAACTTCCACCCTTTCATCCAAAGGAATCGGTCCACATTCCCGCTTTACATATAAATGTTCCTGATGTTATACGCAAAATAAAAATACTCGACTTAAAGAAAAAAGCGGGTCCTGACAAAATTAGTCCTGCCTTTCTAATTAACTGTGCATCAATAATAGCCAATCCACTATGTCATATATTTAACCAATCATTAAATTCTGGATGCTTCCCCGACCTATGGAAAAATTGCTATCTAACTCCTGTATTTAAAAAAGGCGATATTCATGATGTCACTAATTACCGACCCATCTGCATGCTCTCAACTATCCCCAAACTGTTTGAAAAACTTATCCTCGATAAAATCTCAATACATATTAACAACATCATTGTAACTAATCAACATGGATTTATGCCAGGCAGATCCACACTAACAAATCTCTCCTTATATGAAAATTTTATAGCATGTTCACTCGAAAACAAAACCCAAGTCGACTCAATATATACAGACTTTGTAAAAGCGTTTGACAAAGTTAACCATAAAATTCTTCTTAAAAAACTTAGTCAAATCGGAATTGAGGGTAAACTATTGGAATGGATAAAAAGCTACTTAACAAATAGAAATCTACAAGTAATAAATAATTCTAACCTTTCACACAAATTCATAGCTACTAGCGGTGTACCCCAAGGGTCACATTTAGGCCCAATACTGTTTCTCCTTTTCATAAACGATATTGTTACTGTATTTGATAAAAATGTTGAAGTGCTACTTTTTGCCGATGACCTTAAACTATTTAAAATTATAAAAACAATAAATGACTGTATTCAAATTCAATTAAATTTAAATAAACTTCAAGATTGGTGCAAAACTAACAAACTTTATCTCAATATTAGTAAATGCCACATTATAAGATTTTTTAGAACAACACAACCCCTTAACTATCAATACAAAATTAATAATGTTTCTCTCGCCTCTGTAAGTGAAATTAACGATCTCGGCATTATTTTCGATTCAAAATTTAACTTTCTTTCACATGTAGAAACAGTCACCAACAAAGGACTAAAAATGCTCGGCTTCATTCTCCGAAATGGCAGAGACTTTAAAAATATTTCAACACTAAAAATCTTATATTCCTCACTTGTTCGAAGTCAAATCGAATATAATTCTCCTATTTGGTGTCCTTACTTTAAAATCCACTCAGACTCTATTGAAAAAATTCAGCATAAATTCCTAAGATACATTAACTATAAACTCGGTCTACCTATAGAATCAATAAATTACAATCACTTGATGAAAGAATTAAACTTACTTAAACTCTCAGATAGAAGACTTATTTCCGATTTGACTTTTATTTTTAAAATTGTCAATGGTATTATAGACAGCCCTGATATATTAAGCCTAATTACCTTCCATATACCCACTAGAACCACTCGATCCAAAATTCTTTTTAATTTCAATAACAATATCAGGACTGAGTCATTTAGAAACTCGCTTATACCTAGATTGCATGCAGTTGGCAATGCTTTCTCAGAAGTAGTAGATGTGTTCAACTGCACGGAATATAGTTATAAGAAGGCTATAATAACATACCTCTGTCGTAATTATCAAAGTTATTAGGCATAATACCATTCTATTCATAAATTATCACAGAACCTAAACTATGCACTTACATCAGATATCAGACAGAAGAATGTTATCTATGTTATATACTTTAATGTTATATACTTAATCAAAACTATAATTTTTCCCAAAATTGTTATGAGATGTCTTACTGACAGCCCTGTTTCAATAGAGTTAACTCTTAGTTCTCAGCAAATTCAACCAAATCCAATATTGAAGGTAACAATAACCTCAATACTAAACTACTGTACGGATTGAAAATAAAAATGCTATTGTACCTATGTATACCAGATGTTATTCTTGTTTAATTTTCAACATAATTTCTCAGTAATTATTCTGTTTAACATAATACTGTTTCGCTCCTGTGAACCACTGTAAACATAAATCATGTATATTGTAAAAGCCTTTTACGGCGTCTAAATAAATAAATAAATAAATAAATATACTATGCATTATTTTAAATGAGTAAATTGTGAAATAACATAAATTAATCAAATTTATTTGCGCACGCCGGGATTTGAACCCGCCATTTATGACTTGCTAGTCGGGAGCCTTACCCCTCGACCACAAAAGCCGTCCCCAAGAAAAACGAACTACACGAAAAATAATCAATAGGTAATAAACGTGTACGTGAACAATTTTCATACAATTATTTTACAAGCAATAATTATTAGCCTGAAACACTCATCCACATTGAAAAATTGCCTGATAAAAGATACATGACGCCAACGGGACTTGAACCCGTGTCCTTTCGATTTCCGGTCGACAGCTCTGACCACTGAGCTATGGCGGCTTATCTCTTATCCGCGAAAATAATTCAATATATACTAGAGTTTCATTCAACAATTACTGCTTGTTACATTTTTTCACCTGAAAACAACCAACTTTATTTTTTTCAAAATAAAAAAAAATACTAATAATTGTTACCCTTTGTGCTATGCATAAAAAATCATGTCTTAAACATTAGTTTACCAAAAAAATAATAATTCTTATACATATTAAAAACTGTAAAACTTCGCACATTTGTATACAGACGTTTAATAGCGCAATGCAAAGATACTAATTTCAGAAAGTTATAAAACTTTTATTTTCAATGTTAACTCTATGTTTCAAGGATCGATGGCTCATGGTGGAAATAACGTTATGAGCTAAAAATAGTTGCAATCGCCTAGAAATTAAAGATAGCGAAATCTGTGTTGATTGCTTGACGTCAGAGCTCTACTGTTAATAGCTTTAATCCCTTAATTTTATGCAACAAAATAGTAGAATTAGTCTTAAAAATACGTAGGTTTTAACACGTTTCGTGTATGAAAACGGTTTACTTAAATCACGAATAAATTGGTAAAAGCACAGTATTTTTAAAATGTGTTTTTTATAAAATAAATAAATAGTTAATTGAATATTTTACCCAGTTCTTACAAAGTGATAGATATTACACCTGATATAAAATCGTACGGAGTGGAACTTATTGGTATTAAAAAATCAGGTCAAATGATTCTTTTTCCTGTTAAAAACGGAACTACACGCCTTTAACAAATGAATTGACAGAGTTCCTTACAGTCAAAAGCAAGTGTTTTATGAGGACGACGGAACATGTGTTCATATATTTTTTTAAATATTTATATTGACACACATGCCCTGCTATTAGTCCGACATCTCTTGATACTTGATTCGGACCATGTCAAAAGTCTACAAAAAGCATGTATGAGACGATGCATAAATGTGAATGCAGCTAGGAGGGTGTGCGAAGACCGAATTGTTTGGCGATCCGTCCTCTCCGTCTACCCCTGCGGAGAACAGCGTGATGTTTAGTTAATTAGTTAGTTACTGGGAGTTCCCGGGAGTTATCCTTAGGAGATAAACATGTACCGTTGCGGACTTTTATGTATGCCTTTTTAAGGGTTCCATGACAAATTAACACATCGACAATTCAACACACTTTTAAAAAGTGATATAAAAAAAAAATTTACCTAACCTACTTAACCCAGGTAATAAAGTTATTGTTTCATCACTTTCCATGACTTTATATAACTTTTTAAAGATGTGATGAATTATCATTTTGATCATTTATCCGGTCACCCTTTTTAAGATATACAATTCCGTAGTACATTATTTTGATGTATTTCATAAGGTTTAGCCAGCGTTAGCAATATAAGCGCCCGTAAATATTTTTTTTACGACTTGTTTACAAATTTCGACTTTTCTAGCTCTATAAATATAATATGAATGTATTATATTTAAAAACCTTCCGGAAGAAATTCTATAAATCAGTGCTCCGCAACCGGTGTGCCGTGGCACACTGGTGTGCCGTGAGCCGGATACAAGTGTGCCTCCGTCAAATTCAATGTATTTGACATTTTAAAATATTTAATACACAATGACAAATTATTTTTCATAATATTGTCTATTTTTCAAAATGTAGTATATAATAATTATTATAACTAAAATGTATTCAATGTTCCTCCAGCGCCAGGTGTCAATTGTTGAAAACTGCACAGTGTGCTTTTTACAAAAAAGAATATCCTCGCATGTCCGAGAAAGCTATCTTAACACTACTTCCATTCTCAACGACATATTTATGTGAGCAAAGTTTTTCCACGCTTGTATTAATTAAAAAAGATAAGCGGTCATGCTTAAAAGGTCTTGTCTAAGAACTTCGGGTTGCGCTCTCAAAAATCGAACCGAATATAAATCTTTTGTGTTCATTGAAACAATCGCAGGTATCACATTAATTTATTATTATTTTATAATAATTATTAAGATTGCGTAAAAATAAATATGTTATAGTTATATGCATGTACACTTTTCAAATAAAAAACAAAAAAAATATTGTAAAATTTGTGTATCAATTTATTAGCTATATATTTTAGCTTTTGGTGTGCCGCGGAATTCTAGGAAGAATTTTGGGGTGTCTTGGGTGAGAAAAGGTTGCAGAGCACTGCTATAAATGGTGAAAACTGTATCAAAATCTGGTGCGTAATTTAAATGAACTAAGCGCAGAAATAGACACATGCATCAGAAATTGCAAATCGAATTAATCTACGAGTACCTATAACTTTTTTAACAGGATCATTTTACCCTTGTGTCGGTTCTCCTCTAAGTTTGTGGTCACATAATTTCAAATTATTATTACTCTTACGCTTTATAAATGATCGGCCCTATAGAACCGAACATAGCAAAGTATTTATATAATATCTCTGTAAATTCCATTTTCGTTCCACTTGTGTAATATCACCTCAATGTTCTAGGTGCGATGGGCCGAATTGCTTCATTAGGGTTTTTGCTTCGAACAGGTTATTCCGTTTGAGGTCAGTAATTGACATAAATGACCATAAATTTCAAAGTTTTTACATTAACTTAATGTGCGCAAATGCACAGTTTAGAAAAAATGTAAGTTTTAAGGCAACATTATTTATTATTACCTACAGTCAACACGTTACTTATAACAAATAATTATAAGCAATAATTATTCGCCTGAAATATCAATACAAGTTGAAAATATCTCCGAGTAAAAATAAATGCAGCCAACTGAAATTGAACCCGTGCCTTCTGATGTCCGGTCAGGTGCTCTGAAACCACTGAGCTATTTTATTTTATTTCAGAGCACCTTACCGGACATTAGAAAGTACGGGTTCAATTCCAGTCGGCGGCATTTATTTTTACTCGGAGATATTTTCAATTTGTATTGATATTTCAGGCGACTAATTATTTATTATCCTTTATGATATGCATAAAACTTGTCTTATAAACATTAGTTTATCATTAAAAAATAACGTTACTTATAATTCACATTGCGAACTCTTACAAAAAACACTTTTACGAGCGCAGAGCCATGGAAAACCACGGATATCGAAGGGTTTTTTTAAGCTGAAAGTATTTATTAAAAAAATATTTGCATCAGGATCGTCGCCTTTCAAAGGCAGAAATTTACCTTTCGAGTTTTAGCAAACTGATTTTGAAGATACTCTCAGTATCTTCCAGGTGCAAGATTACCATTCAGAGTTGAAACTTTACTTGAAATGGCTTTCGCCGTGTTTGGTGAACAGATCTGAATAGCCAGGTACTTCCTCACCTTCCTCTTCCCTGTCTTCTTCCCTCCCCCCCCCCCTCCCTTCCAACACCTCGCAACATAACCCAACTGGGGGTGCCATAGTCTCACTGGCTCCAAACTCTTGATAGCAGTGGGCTTAAGAGTAACTCTTGAGAGCAACTCTTGTGCGCTTTCACAGATTAAAAATCTTCGAAAATTACGACAAATACAAACGTTAAATAAATAATTATCTACATACAATATACATATATAAAAATGTTCGTTGGTTCAAAATCTTAAATCTCCGAAAGTTCTTCAATGATAGCTTTGAAATTTTTACATAACGGTGCATTCGAATACGCGTATGTTTTTATATACCTATATTATATAGATGTCACCTGCAACAGGTAAAAACATATTTTTTTCTGAAAAATAGAGCAATCTGTTGGCAAAACATGTTTTTTTCTGAAAAATAGAGCAATCTGTTGGCAAAATATGTTTTTTTCTGAATAATAGAGCAATCTGTTGGAAAAACATGTTTTTTCTGAAAAATAGCGCAATCTGATGGCAAAACATGTTTTTTTCTGAAAAATAGCGCAATCTGATGGCAAAACATGTTTTAAAAAAAAAAACAGCTCCATCTGTTGGACGTTAAAGCAACACGCGCTATTTTATCTCTATCTTCACAGACAACTGAACCACATCAACGGTAAATTAATAAATTAATATTGGTCTAGTAAGTATCGCTTGTCTGATGTGATTTACATGTATGTGGTTTTTGTGGATTTCAATTTCCTCTGTGCTCAACGCGTTTATTCGTTGGCGATCTGCAGTAGCGACATTATAGATAACGTATCGAAGTTATTTGCATCCTTATTATATGCTACGTCAGCGGTCTCCGTCAATTGCACGTTCAAAGTCTCCTCTCACGTTTTCATGTTATAAACGGCCAACTGAACATATTCAATAGAAATGGATTATACGGTTTTTTAAACATTTAAAGATGATGTTTAGCAAATGAAACGTAGATATTAATAGCGTAAAAACTATCAAAGGTTATAATGTTTGCGTTTTCGAGTAAGTATGTATAGTACTTACATAATAAATTACAGTCTCGGACAGTATGTAATCATTGAACGTAAAATGAAAGTGTTTTCGTGTCATTAAGTGGATACCTCAATGAACTTTAATATTATAATTAACTGATTAAAAGTAAAAGTATAATACCAGCTTATTACGGCTTAGTTTAGGCACATCGTTACCTCTACAAAAGATATGTACCTAATACTTGTTAGTATTTGTAAAACCACACACTATCATTGTATATTTTGTATAAAACTGGTTGATTTTAACCTATTATATAGTGATAGGTATTTACACAGAATTTATTGTATCGCTCTACGTCAAAGTAATGTATTTATACTTTGTCATTTTCGACGTTTATTACTCTGTAAACTGAAAACTTCTGAAACACCGATCGTGAACAAATTACAAGATTTTTTTCCCGCCGACAAATTGATCGTACACTGGTGACATTGGAATTTCACTCTAGCTGGAACGTTTAGCTCTCTTCCTCGATTTAAACTGATAAATTGCATTAAAAATATATTAGAATCGCCTGAACATGAAACACTTTAGAGTTCATTTTTTTATTTCACGCATTTAGCCCCTCGGGAGGGGTCCGATGTTCATTCAACATTGCGATGAAGTCTATAAATAAAAAACATTCTCATGTTCGTAATGGCACTTTTTAGGTTCTTGTATTTTTATATTTTTTCATTTTCATTACACGTTTATCCTGTCGAAGAAATCATTGGTTTAGAAACATGTCGATTATTTTCGTATAATAGTTATTTATTTTTTACTAAAATGAATAATTAATATTCACGAATTATAAAATACTTGTTTTACATCACATGACTTGCACAGAAGACTTACTTATATTTTCCAATCACACAGAACTAAATTTTAATCTCTTTGTTCCGAGTTGAATCTAATTAGTTATTTAGTAATTAGTAACTAATTGAACTCACCTGCTTAAAACACAATCGTGCTTCTGCCCCATACAGTTATAATTAATGTTATCACTTGATCTAATACATGGGTTAAATTAAATCTACTAATGCTAATTAGAGTTTCAAAGAAAGTTTTTTTTGAAGTTAGATACTGACATCTGATTTTAATTAACGACAAAACATTGCATGTCACTAAAAACTGTTTTTCTTTTGAGTTTTTTATCGTGTCTTTTGACTGCAGGTATTTAAAATATTATTTCATAGTGTCGGTCTTTTTCCATACTCAATATTTTATAGTTAATGCAATATATGTGTATAAAAATGAAAATTTCTAATTTATTAAGAATCTCTTCAAATTATTGGTAATTTGGTTAAAAACGTGCCTTAAAGTAAAAGGTTCCTAATAAACTTTTAGTAAATTACTAATATATTATGACGATGTAGGAACACTTGTTTATGAATATTCGAATATTTTCGCATTTCGTATGCATAATATATTTTCAAAGCAAATTCACGTGCATGCAAACATTTTCAAGCGAATCAAATAATAAAAAGATTTTATGTAAGAACACATCTGGAGAAGAGCAAATATAATAAACAATGTTTTAAGGGACATATTTGACTCACTAACCAGTGATTCCTGACATTATATGGATTAAATAATATACATCGTAAAAATGTCTTCGGTGACACTTTGAATTTTTTTTTAAATAATTTTTCTTTTCAGTTTCCCATAAAAATCAATAGTAATACAAATAACAGTGGACAGATAGGGTCGATGATAAGTGACCAGACCAGTGACCAGTGGAAGTTTTTTTATTGTTTTTTAAATTGAAAAATTGAATTCGGCGTCATTGAAGTCACACTGGGAGGCGTTGGTAACAGCCGTCTTGCGAGAATTTGCGTTGTGTATGTCATAATGACGTTGTAACCAATTGGAACCGTTTGGGAATGTGCGGTTATAGATAGTTTTTTAAATCAATAATTATGAATGAAAAAAAAATCACACGTTTTCAGTACAATGATCATAATCAGAAAAATAAACCTTAAATCTTCCACACATTTTTAACCGCATTCATAGTTTGTCACTGACTGTCTGGAATGTAGATAATTTTGTGTAACGCATGTACTGGCGCATATATACTTGCGAGTTGAACCGCAAGCCAAACAACGAATCATGGAAAAGTAACCAAGCAACCGCAAACGTAATAAACACAAAAAATACACACATCTTCGAATATAAGTTTCAAGCGTAAAATTCCCCGAGCCAATATATCCAACCCAAACAACATTAATATCAGTTGAAAGTACATTTAACGACCTCTTATCAGACAATAGTTTAATTTCATAAATGATACTAATTTTCGGAGTAGGTACGGGACGTTAAAACATCTTACGCATATACTCTTTAGAGGTGCCACAACTTGTGTTATCTTCGTGGGCAATAAAAGGAGCAAATGTAGGTCATTCACTAAAATACCCCGTAAAATGGACACCACTGTTGACGAAGC
Organism: Hesperophylax consimilis; assembly: GCF_061612785.1. NCBI lineage: Eukaryota > Metazoa > Arthropoda > Insecta > Trichoptera > Limnephilidae > Hesperophylax > Hesperophylax consimilis. Next base: position 29,433,248 of record NC_142847.1, read on the forward strand.
CGCTCAAGTGGTGGCACTACTGCAATCAGGGATGCGACAGTCTGATGTTGCTCGGCAACTAAACAATAATTTCAAGAGACTGTTTGCTTCATCTGTAGGCGTGGATAAGGGCGACAAAAGACAATCCTTTTATTGTCTTATAAGATTTTGCAATAGGTGCGATTTATATGACGCCGAGTGTATATAACAATACGTACAGCAAAAAACTATAAGTTCGAAAGCATCTTTTAAAGGGTTTTCAATATAGACTAGTAAATATTATGACTAGTCAACCACAGTACTCCACACCAAAGAGTGACACAAATCCCTAGCATGAGTAACTGAACAAATTTATAAACCAAGTCACCTCAGTATCACTTGTTCACACAAAACCCAATACTTTGATATCTCTGCGGTTAGCTACACAGAACAGAACACCTCATAAATCGTTTGGTTGAGTATCTTACGGCCTGGTTTGATATTCTTGTGCACCTAATTAATAACAATTTATCTACTGTTAATAAAAATAGCACGTGCTTTGTTACTGGAGGTCACGGGGTCAGATTTTTTCTCAGCTCACGTACCTACTGCACATGGATGCACACGTACAGATGTTATTTATGATATCAATCTGACCTGTTTGTAAGGAGCGTTTTCTCGATTCTTTGACAGCTTCTTATTACTTCTACATGAGTAGGTGTAAGTACAACACTCTTTATTACACTATCAAATACGAAAACACAAGCAAATATAAATATGGTAACATTGGTAAAACTTATATGAATGTACCTGCCAGGCATACTCGAATAAACACACTTTTAAATGTAACAATAACCTCAATACTAACTACACTATTTATCAATAAATTCCAAGAATTTATCACCGTGCAAACAAACACTGTGAACTTATTGATATATTTGGTGTTAACAATTTTGATAGTTTCAAAAGGCAACTAATTTCAGACGTATTTGCCAGTTATTAACTTTTATTATTTCTCGTCTTTTTTAAATATTGTCTTCTTAATGGCCTATAAATACCTTAGCTTCAAGTACATCAAATACTCCTTTTAAGTTTTAATGTTTTTAACACATGTTAAAATATATACATTTTGGTTGTGTCTATCTAAACAAATATCCTCTCTTGTATCAAGTCTTATCTAAAATTGTCTCCCCTCCATTCAACATCTCATGTCTTCTAAGTTTGAATTCCACTCCAATATTAAATATAATTTGAAATTATAGATACATAAATTCACTTTCCCTCTCTGCGTAATTTAAAATTATGACAATTTTAACACCCTTGAAGGGTGAAAGCCAGAAACAATTGGAAAAAAACACACACACGTTTATGACTGAATGCATGTACGAACGTACTTGCTTAAATTATTTGTTTATTTTATATTATGAAACAAACAGTACATGAGTTACAGTGATGAAACAATGTACAGGAATTAGACAGTTCGTGTTGGGTACCTATGATATGTTTCCTTGTAATGTCTGGTAAGTGGTATGTTTATTTCTTAATTACCAGGTGACGTGTGTAGTATATGAGTGTGTGTGTAATGTATGTGTGAGTGCGTATGGGTGTGTCTGTATGTGTATGTGTGAGCATTGAACAGTTTATATTATTGACATGATGCCACGTTTGAATTTGGGCAGTGAATCCATAGAAAATGTCAATGTTTGAGTTTAGACAAATATCATTTAGAGTATGAAGAGGTCGGTTTATTGGCGAATTAGATTCTGCATTTAATATTAATTGATCTGTATGTCGTATACGACTCAAAGGTATGTTAAAATTAACAAGGGACAGCAGATATGTACAGTCGATGTTATTGTTTAAAAATCTATGTATAAATGTTGAGTTAGCTACTACTCGCCTTTGCTGCAATGTTTCTAATGTATATTCAAAGTTATTTCTTTTTAATTCTTCTCTCATATACATATAAACCTTCCGGAAGAAATATTCTAAATGATAGTGAAAAACATATCAAAATCCGTTGCGTAGTTTAGAAAAACAAAGTGCACAAACAGACAGACTCGGATAGCGACATTATTTTACATTATTTAAAGATTAGAGATTGCTTGATATTCCCTGAAGAAATCGCAATTATTAAACCGTTTAGCTCTTACAAAAAATGTAGACGTGTTTTAAACAGTACCAGTTTGTTCACGTTCAATAAGTTTGGTAAAATTTACCATAACTTTTTTTCTTCAATAATTTTGGGTTGATGTGCTTATTAACCGTTTAACACACTTAGCACGCGGCAAGTATTATTGCATTAATAATGTTTTTTACGAAATATTTCAATCTCTGTAGAAATTGGGATTGAATAAGGTCAAATATTTATGGTTGATAAGAGCAACGGCTGAGCGGCCTTTTTCATACAATAATTAAATTTGAATTTGAGGCCAAAACACCTGATATAATATTTTTTTATTCAAAGGGTACATCAAATATCTAAGTGCTGCTTTATTTATTTGTGTTTTATATTTTAGAGGCAACTTTTGCAACTTTTTTTGCGTTCATGATATTTTTTATTAAATTTAACTCTATGCAATATGATGAAAACAAAATTTAAAAATCATTTTATTGGCGTAAATTCAAATTACAAACCACCAATTTAAGTTGGAACAAAAAAATGGTCTTATATTAATTAAAATTTCCACCAAAAAAAAACTATTTTTTGCGATGTTTTTCTTTTTATTCAATTTTTTACTATTTTAACATTGAAAGAAGGTCTAGTTTTTTTTTTAAATATTTACTGTTAACTCAGAAAAAATTACAAAACGCAAAATGTAATTCTTCAATAGCCTATTTGTCATAATTTAATTCTTTAATGACCTGTATATAATAATTTAAAACACAAATAAATAAAATAACAAGTATCCGTTCTATATATTTTCCATAACTTACGATTTATAAAAAAATGGTATTTTGGCCTCAAATTAAAATTTTATATGAAAAGGGAAACGCACCCGTACAAATATTGGTTAGGTAAATGGACCTAATTGGACCTAATGGACCACAAATGCCCTGGACAGAGCATTAGTGCGGTTTTGTACTAATGGCATTGAATCAATATAGGGTGAGGGGAAATTGCTTGGCAGCCATCTTGCATGACAAACTTATGAAATGATTTGTATGCAAAGTGGTGCATAATGAACTATTATAATTCTATTTGAGTGTTGTTAATGCAGTTACAACGGCTTATGTTTTTGTTGTTTATGTGATGAGACAATGAATGCGATATGTCATTAAAAAAATTATGTAGGTTTTGACATTTTTCAAACATCTTCCCCCGCACCCCGCGGCTTCAAACTGTTCTCGTATAGCTCCGTCCGGGGCTTTTTAGGTTAGATATTGGTTTGAGACATTGCTTATTATAGATCATCAGCTAAGACGCTAAACATAAAATGATAATATTAATCCAACCACAATTTTATTAAAAAAACTTTGACTAACTGGTGACCTATAATAATTATTTAAATTCACAATCAGTTTGATGACCAAAACATACGAAAAAGATTCAATTAATTATTATTTGTACCAACGACCACAATGAACCATAGCTAATTTTCACTGGACATACAACAGAGATTGAATAAACACCTAGTTACGTTAACAATAGAATGCCAAAGAAAACACAGAAAACGTTGTATTAATTCAGAATTTTGCTTATTTCCGCCATTTGCCAATAGATTATTTTCACAACCACCAGTTTGTTGTCGTGCTGAAATGGGTGCTGAATTGAATTTGAATTATTATTATTAGATATTATTATCGACGGATGTGGATGGAGCAATAAGCAACGAGTGAAGGTTGACAAAATAAGGCCGCGGCACTTGAATGGATTGGTCACTGGAATTATTAACAGGAAAGCGATGTTACGTTTCCATCCTCTCCGAAGATACAAACATAAAAGCAGGAAATGCAGACTTCATCAAACAAGCAAAAAAAAAACAATTAACTGCTGCTTCTATCACGCCATTTCCCTTCTAAACACTTCGTTAAAAGAATTATAACGATTTTAATAGACTGAGCGTGGCGAAGTCCCTTTTCAACTCAACCATTTGGCATTTCATCTATCTATATATTTCTTTTTTACGTTGCGGTTACGGCTCAAGATTGTGACCGTGTTGGATACTACATTTTAATCCTGCCTACTACAAGCAGACAAATAAACATTATAGTACCTACCGGCCTGAAAAAAAGAATTGTCATTATGATGGCGACACTTCTTTTATCAAATTGTTCAATTCCTTATTTGATTTTTTTTTATGTTACACGAATATTTATGATTTATAATTAAATAGATAGGTATTTAAGAGCCTTGTGATTTCGGGTTTCTGAAATTTTTGTTTTTGATTTATTAAATAAGAGAAAACTAGAAACATAACATTCCGAATTACACGATTTTTTCCTTCTCATTATTTTCTCCCTCTTCTGCACTTCCTAATTTACTATAATGCTGTATTAATGTTTGTACCCATACGTATATATACAGCCCTGATGAAGGTGCAGAGTGAACCGAAACTGGTTCATGTTTTATATTTGTTTATGTACCTACTTAAGAAAGTGGTTTAAAAGTGTTTTTTACCAAAATTATAATTATGTCAAACCAAAAAGTGATTGCTTTGTTTGTATTTTATTTCGTACTAACACAGACCCATTAAAAATATTACAAATTCAATTCTGTAAATGACAAATAGTTTTTTTTTTAAATATTAAATCACAGGTACCTACTTTATCGTATCTCTGAATAATTCTTTATATAGGCAAAACCGTTTTGAAAAATTACATGCAAATTAAATAAAAAATTGAGTTTATTAAACATGATAATTTCACGCGGGAATAAAGCAAATGACAACGTAATTAGTGTGTTTGATGATGATTTTCAAAATCTTTAGTATCTACTTACTAATCTTCCATTTGGGCCTATTTTTTATAGCTGGCAAAGTTATATTTTAGTACCTAAGTACCTAATTACATTTGAAAATTTTAACTCGATTAAATTATTACAACCAATTTAAATTACGAACACGATGTTTTAGTTAATTTCCATTTGTCGCTGTTACATCGATGCGACGTAACACGAACGTGACATGTTTATGAAAAAAAAATAGAAAATGACCATTCCGCGTCTTCTCTTAGTTTCTCTTTCGATATAAACACGTACATACATCGTAGAAGGCATTTAAAAATGGCTTATCAGCTTCCCCGTATTACTTTATCTACGTGTAATGTTTGGTTAATTGTGCTAACAGTTATATTTAACTCAAAAGTAGGTACAGCTTGACACCAGTGGTTTATTTATGTTGACATGGTTAACTTTTTAAGTGGTTGAAAACGGAACTAAAGACGTATTTCGTCATAGACCTGTTGGTTTACAGTACTTGGATAGTAACAGAACTTGAATATGTATTTCACAGAACTTGTATAATTGCTAAAATATCAAGTTCTGTGAAAGTTGTATTCAATTTCACAAAACTTGAAAACTAAGGAGTGTTGTTTCGGAAAATTTTAACAATTCATCAAATTTCAACGTTCATTTTCAAGTTCTGTGAATGATTTTTCAAGTTCTGTCAAGCAACTAGCCTATAATGATATAATAACAGAACTTGAACAAGACTTTCACAGAACCCAAAAATTAATGTTGTAATTCGATGAATTGTTCAAATTCTCCGAAACAACTCGATTCAAAATTTCTGAAAATTACCATATTTGGATGAGTTTCCGCCAGTTGAAATTTCGTTGTCAGATTAGTGAAAAAATCTTAACCATGAAAAGATTACATAATATTTTTTGATTAGGTAGTTATTTATTTATTATTTTAAATCCTCAAGAACAAAATTAAAATTTATTACGCCTTAAGCTAATCTCAACTACAATATGATCTTATCGGATATTCATGCGATTTCACTATAACACCTGTCCTCATAGCACAAAAGGCAATTCTGAAAACCCATGAGAACTCCTACACAATATGTTTTTAACGCCCCAAATGTAATGTATCTAAAACAATTACAGTCAAAAGATATTTTCTTTTTAATACACATTCTTTTCGACTTTTGCAATAAATATATTTGATTAATAAATTTAATAAAAAAATAGGAAAATTCCGAAGATAATTTGAATGAAATAAAGCACTATTCTATCAGTCCACTGATAGAATGGCGATATCACATACTGCAGAGTTAACTGTGTGAATCAGTAGGTAGGTACTTTCGCATTTAGGAATATTTTGTTTACACAGACTGTCGCGTGACAGCCATAAAAAATACGAGTGCGAATGTTTGAATTTCGAATGCAGTGGTTCAGTTGCAACAATGAGGACTGTGTATATTTTAAATTAGCTAAGTACCTTATCTACGGTAATATTATATACCTACCTATCCGTTTATTACCGATTGTCTTTTTCTAGGTTATGATGTCATGTCTCTTTGAATATCTTTTAGTTGTGTTATTTTTATAGTTAGAGAAGTTTTATGACACAATTTTTATTAAAAATTTTCATGTTTATGGAAATATAAAGAATATTTTAGTATGTAATGAACCTTGTTAAAATGGTTAAACTTTATGTCTCACAAGGTAAGTAAGACATTAGCTAAACAAAACTGTACTAGGACAAATAAGTAGGTGGTAAAATCGAGTAATGAACTGAGTAGGGTAACAATAGTGTTAGGAAGGTGCTGAATACGAAAACTGTATAGAGAAAGAATGTAGGGAAACCTGGTAGAAAAAGTAAGGAAACTGTTTTTTGAAACCGATTAAGTAAATAATGTAGGGAAAGTACGTGGAAAAAACCGAGTAAGTAAAATTTGTACAGAAAGTAAGTAAGAAAACCAGGTGGAAATCCGAGTAAAAGTACTATGTTGGAAAACCGAGTAAGTAAGGGGAAGTAAGTAGAAAATCCGAGTAAGGTTACTGTGTTGGGAAACTAAGTAAGTATACCATGTAGGGAAAATATGTGGAAAACCTAGTAGAAAATCTGAGTAAGAAAACTGTGTTGTAACTGTGAATAGAGAAAGAAAGAAACAGAGAAAGGTATTAAAAAACGAGTCGGAAAACTGCGGATATAGAAAGGGCTCGAAGATTGGATTATTGTTTTGTAGAAACTACGTCGTATACTGGTAGGTACTGTAAATATACAGCATCACCATGCGTTTAATGTATAATGTTGGTTAATCTTTTCATCATAGTATTTACGATCACACAAATAGATTTACTTCATCATGGAAAATGTAAAGATAATATTGGAAACGGATCGCACTGGCTGCGAGCCAACATGGAAACGATTAGCGGTAACCTTTCGACATCCAACTGAGCGGTATTGTGCTAACATGATGTTGTGATTCTTTCCGTACCGGTAGGTACTATTACAGTCATTACAGAACTGTCACCGTTCACGAGCTAGCACACATCGCTTTTTCTACCTAGCGGCAGAAGTTCAAAGTCTATTTTTTTCTGTAATGGCGGTTTGTAAACATGTTGAATCAGATTTTTCTTTACTCACTAGGAGTTGAATCATAATTTAGATATTATTATGCACGTGCTTGGTACTAGTTTTTCACAATCGGCAATCAGCGTCATTTACGATTTTTTTACCTTTGCCACTATCAAACGGTTCCTGTTATTATGGGTATCGCAATCAGAGTTGATACAAACACGGTACTCAAACAGATGAATTGCTTGCACACATAATGTTTCAAACTTATTACACGGAGAAAACTTACAGAAATAAAATACTGATAATTTATAAAAAATCTGGTCAAATTATTTGTTTTCATGTTAAAAACGGGACTTCAGGCCTTTAACGAATGAATCGACAGAGATTTTAAGTATCAGTTAAAAGCGAATGTTTAATGAGGACGGCGGAATACGTGTTTATACAAATATTGATTTATGACATACTGATATTGTCGTATTCCATAATGATATTTACTAGGAAAATTACACATGTTCTCGATATATTCTGAATTACCAATATTGTATCATGCTATCTTTTTAAACAGGATTATTTTTCTCCGTTTACCTAATACGTAATACCTATTATATTATAGAATACTCCATTTCCAGTTCAGTGCTGATTTAAATAGAATTTTTCACAAAAAAAAAACAAATTTTTAGTAGGTATGAATTTTCTGTATAGTTTAATTGTATGCTTTATATTACCTACCAAACTAGGTGTAACCTGTTCTGAGGTATTAAATTTAGATAAATATGTGAATGATTAGTTATGTTTCAAATATTGTAACAATATACTGTCAAATTACCCATCTGGTAACTCATCTAATACATATTTTTTCTTTCTTTTTGGAATATTTTGTGTTTGTATGTAGTATTACTTAATATTTATGATTACTCTAATGTTTGCTTCACTCAAATGTAAATTGTTAACCTCAATACTAGCTTAGTCCTAGTGAGGTTGATTTTTATGAGAATATTTAAAACGGTTGGTACTATTTATTGGATCGATGATAACTCAACTCACCTTTAATAAGTAATTAAAAATGATGTAAAAAACTAATCTGTAAACTTAACCTACTTAACCCATTTAACCTAGTTTTTGTTTCATCACTTTTCATGACTTTATATCACTTTTTGAAGGTGTGTTGAATTGTCATTTTGATGAGTTATCCAGTCACCCTGTTTATTAGCTATAAAGATGCAAACGCATTAAAATTGAAAACAAGTTAATTTTTTTATAAAAATAACACACAATAAAGATTTTGGCATTGGCATTGTAAAAATCTATAAAAATTCAACGTGCTTATGTTTGAGCTCACAAAACTCAAAAAGCAGCCGACCGGTTTCGATGAAAATATATAATTTTGTTCTCTTTTAGTGTCAGGAGTATTGGTTTGAATGGTAGAAACTTAACGCAATATGAGATACTAAGACACTGGAATGAGATACGGAGTGAATTAAAGTTGATGTAATATAGTGTCTTTACAGTAACTTTGTGGTATACGGTATTGAATGGTGGAAGAAGTCAGGGATGCCCAAAAAGACATTATTAATAGCGAAGCATTTGAGGTTCTCTAGTATTTTATCAATGTCATTTGCAAATTAAGGAGGTAACTAAGTTAGGTTAGGTTAGGTTAGGTTAGAGTAAACTAGATGAGAGTTTTCTTCTTCTCTAACATGAATGAAATGTTCTGCATGAAAGAATGCAATGTTACGCGTATGTTACCGTATTTTTTATTGAAGATAACGCATAATTTATTTCTCCAGTTCATTTAATGTAAGTGTGAGAATTTAAATATAATGTGTAGTTACCTTCGAGGTTACGCAATGGCCATGCATAAAAAATTGCACAATAAAAGAAATATAACAAGCGTAGATATCATCGTTAGAATTATCACAAATTCCCATCAAAAAATTTACGAAATCGTTGTTAACTCTTGGCAGGCCAAGATGCCAAAGTAACCAAGTGGGTCTACCGACGACCCCATGATTTTTCTATCTTATGGGCTTTTAAACTATAGAAATCCCAATTATTCAGTCAATTATTAATGGTAACTTGCGCAGGAATACATAAAATAATAAAATGATTTGCCAAGTATTTAAGCTAATATAAGGAGGATAGTAATTTTGGGTACTACCTACTCTCCCACTTGGCTGCCGGATAGTTAAGTAGTCGGGAAGGTACCATCAAAAATTTTACGAAATGGTTGTTAACTCTTGACAGGCCAAGATGCCAAACAAAACGTCTGCAACCAAGTGGGTCTACCGACGACCCCATGATTTTTCTGTCTTATGGGCTTTTAAACTATAGAAATTCCAATTATTCAGTCAATTATTAATTATTAATGTATTTGCGCAGGAATACGTAAAAGACTAAAATCTAATGTCAAGTATTTAAGCTAATATAAGGAGGATAGTAATTTTGGGTACTACCTACTCCCCCACTTGGCTGCGGGATAGTTAAGTAGTCGGGAAGGTACCTACTGAATGTAAAGAGAATGTGAAGATAATTTAGATTTATCTCGAGCATTGTCTGAATAATAATTATTCTTCTAACTTCAAATTCAAATATACAGAGTGTTCCAAAACTGTGAATACAAAAATACTTGTCACTTTAATTTAAACTCTTGTGTTTTCATTCGAATTCCTAATTATTATAATTTCACAAAATGTGTGAATACCGCACAAGAGTCTCAACTGCTCCCAATCGTCTAAAGCCAGAGATACTAGGGCATACTCAATCGGGGTATGTGGTAGTAGGAAGGAGAAGAGGTCAGATTTATGATATTTAACAAACGAACATTAAATTTTTTATTTATATAGATATTATAGAAACAAAACAGTAAATAAATTACAATGGAAGTCATACAATATTACACGCAACCAATGTTTTGTAGTGGATACAAATAACATTGTATATTTTTATTTGTGGTAGGTACGTTGACTAATTACCGGGTGACATGTGTAGTGTGCGAATGTGTGAGTGTGTTTGTAGGTGTAATTAGTGGTGTTATATAGAAGTGAAACGTATGTATGCGCGTTGATCAGTTTATACAAGGTTTATATCATTTTCATGATGAGTCCGAAAAAATGACAACGTTAGAGTTTCGCCAAATAGGAAGACCACGGTTGATTGGCTACATTTGTTTTGTAATTAGGCGCGTAGATATTTTTTAAATTGAATTTTATTTATTTAATAAATAAGGTAATAACATGTAGACTGGTATTTGCATTCGGTTTTAACATATTATGAGGTTTAAATACTATTCTTCCATGAAAACGTTAGCGTATGTATGGAAGTGGAGTGTACAGTACATTATTGTAGTTATTTATAAGTGATTACAATAGCGTATTATCTAAGGTTGATATTTTCAGTTGCGAACTTACCAAATACAAGAGGTCCATAAAAGAATATTTCTCTGATGGTTTGTGAATAATTTTTATGTCTCTGTTGTTTATACCTCTATTATGATTTGATTTATATCTAAAACCTCTCTCCATAGCTATAAATGTATTGTTTTGTAAATTTTTAGTTTTATTTAATCTTTTGTTGTGTATAATTTTTTTAATTGATAATCCTTTCTCACAAATTTAAATAACTTATTTTATATTATGCTGTCTCAGTTAAAGTCACAAGGAGGAAATCCACAATTGGTTTTATTTTACTATATAATACTTATGTACAAACTGATTAAATGTAAACTGTCGATTTCCCAAAAATGTACATAGCAATGAGAAATGAGATATGTAATGTTACATGTTAGGTAAATGTAAGTAGTTAAAAAGTATCTAAAATAATGTAATAAAACATGATGTAAAAATGGTATGAATTATTATTTTATAAGCAATAATTATTAGCCGGAAACACTCATTTACATTGAAAAATCTCATGATAAAAGATACATGACGCCAACGGGACTTGAACCCGTGTCCTTTCGATTTCCGGTCGACAGCTCTGACCACTGAGCTATGGCGAATTATCTCTTATCCGCGAAATAATTCAATATATACTTGTGTTTCATTCAACAATTACTGCTTGTTACATTTTACGGAAATCGGAAGGACACGGGTTCAAGTCCCGTTGGCGTCATGTATCTTTTATCAGGAGATTTTTCAAAGTGGATGAGTGTTTCAGGCTAATAATTATTGCTTATAAAGTAATTGTTACCCTTTGTGCAATGCATAAAAAATCCTGTCTTAAACATTAGTTTACCAAAAAAAAATAATAATAATTGGTATTAACTAACTAATTAACCATCACGCCGTTTCCCCGCAGGGGTAGGCAGAGAGGACGGACCGCAAAACAACTCGGTCTTGGCAAACACTTCTTGCCTCATTCACATCCTTTCATCGTCTCATACATACTGTTCTATTATCCTGACTCTTGACATCATCTGATTCACTTGGTCGTGACATGTCTTCCTGGGGCGTCCCCGACTTCTGCTACCATTCACATTTGCATCGTATATTCTCCTTAAACTCCTTTCTTTGCTCATTCGCTCTACATGCCCAAACAATCTAAGCGTCCCTTTCTTGATCTATGATATATGCATTATTTCAAAGAATAATTTAATGAAAGTCTTTACTAACCTATTTCATTCGATCGCTCTTAAAACTTGTAAACAATATGTAAAAAAAACGAATAGAATTAAACCATAGCTGCAACTCGTGATTACGACGCCATTGAGTAAAAAGTCTTGAACTTTTTCAATGCTTTTAAAAAAATCTATTGTGTAGATAAAGTTACGACACTTTTTTCGTGAGACTGTGGGACCGATGCACCGAGAGCTAATTTCCTGATGATTGCGTGATTCAGATGATCTTCGTGTTGATCGGGTCAACGTTCAATTTACTTTAATTTTCATGCAATTGGACAAGGAGAACAATTTCGCAACTGGTTCGAATGAACGTTTACTTAATGCACAACTGCAGGTTGGAAGATAACCTAAATAACACGTTTATAGCGGTTGATCAAACCAATAATAAAACCTCGTGCTTTCGCGGATGTGTAAGTAGAAATTGAAATTCTTATCAGTATAGATGAACCCTTTTTTATTTTTATTTTATATTATATTATAGAAACAAACAGTACATAATTTACAGAGATGAAACAGTATACAGGAATAAGATAATTCATGTTGAGTACCTATGATATGTTTCCTTGTAATGTCTGCTAAGTGGTATGTTTATTCCTTAATTACCAGGTGACGTGTGTAGTATATAGGTGTGTGTGACGTGTGTAATGTAAGTGTGAATCTTTGTGTGTGTGTGTCTGTATGTATGCGCATTAAATAGTTTACATTATTGACATAATGCCACGTTTGAATTTGGGCAGTGAATCCGAAAATATTATGTACAATATTTTACATTCCTTAGTACAATTTAGTAATGTTGGCCTCACTGGGTGGCTTACCCGTGCTGAGGCCTCCATTTTATGACACAAAAAATATTCATAATACATTTACAGACAATATATATAATGTTAATGAATTTAAAAAAAAACATAATTTTAAGATAAATTTATACTAAAAATGGAAAATAAAATTTTAATTAAATAAACGAAATAAAGTATAAAATCGGTATATTTATATTATATGTTGTGTGTTTGTGAGGGATGTGTGTTTTATATTGGTACTATAGATATTGTGCACCGCACAGAAGTTCCAACTGCTTCCAAACTCCTGGAGCCAGTGAGACCATGACATCCTCAATTGGGGTGTGTTGACTGAAGGGTAGTGGGGAGGGTAAGTAGATGGGAAATAGAAAGGTGTGGTATACCTGGCTATTCTGATCTGGTCATCAAACATGGCGGAAGCCATTTCAAGCAACGTTTTAATTCTGAATGGTGGTCTTACACCAGGGCGATGCTAAGAGTACCTTCCACTTTGGAAGGTGCCGTCTATATGATATTTTAAATAAATAGATTGTGAAATAACACAAATTAATCATATAAAATTTACTCGCACACGCCGGGATTCGAACCCACTACTCGAACTAGAGCTCGAATTTTCTTTGAATTTAAGTGTCATTTCCAAATTATGAAATTGCGATAAATATAACTTATAGGTGACCGAATAAATGATCAAAATGATAATTCATCACATCTTTAAAAAGTTATATAAAGTCATGGAAAGTGATGAAACAAAAACTTTATTGACTGAGTTAAGTAGATTAGGTTAGGTTAGGTTAGGTTTAAATTATTTTTTTCATCGTTTCTAATGACTTTATATCACTTTTTAAAGGTGCGTTGAATTGTTACTGTGTTGAGTTATCATGGAACCCTACCTATAATATAGTTATTTTTACCAAATCTCTTTGTGTTAATTTATTATTACTTTTTTAGTACCTACTTACAATAATAGGCATAATATTTTTTTACATAGAATTTTTTTATAATAAATTCTGTATTGTTTGAAATGTGTATGTCTTTTGTTTAAATTTCTTAGGGTTCATCTTTATAAGAGATGTCGGATTTCGTGATTCTTCAAAGGTTTTCGCCTTTAAGCTAATACGCAATTATCAGCTCTACTATAAATTATAATATCTTCTTCTTTTCACGGGATAGTTTACATATAAACGCCTTTTTGAATATTCAGAGTGAAAAATGTCGTATTTTTCGGAAATCATATCCAAGATCCAACTAGGTGTTACTGCCGATCAAGAATATAATGAAAAAACAATATTTTCTTTTACACCGACAATACCCTAAAATTAATCTTAATGACGTAGGTGAAGCAGCCGTGCACAAAAATATGCGACGCCGGCCCTGCCGTATTGGACAAACATGCGGTTGAGGTTGCCCTATCAAATCTCTAAAATAAAATAGAATCTAAAGTGGTGAAGGCGTGTAAAAACAATATTCGGCGCGCGGCCAAGCGTAATGGATGGACTTACGTTCGACTTTGCCCTAGCAGTCCTAGAAAAACCGATCTCTCCGTGGGGTTTATTTTAATTATTTTTGATGAACTTATTACGAAAATCGCAAATTATTCTACAGGGATCCCTCAGGAAGTTACTAATGCATCATTTAAAAAATAAAATCTGATGATTACTGCTAATTTTATAGTTGAAAAACGTTTTATAAAAATTTGAAACCGTTTTACATAAAATATTTTAATGGTAAAGTCCTGTTTTTATTCATCATAAATATAAATAATTTATATCATTAGGTATTCCTCTAGAAGCATTTGAGATTTTAGTAATACTTTCTACAGAAATAATTAAAATGTTAGCATCGAGCAAACCCCCTTTATTAGAGTCTTATGTCGTCTTAACCAACTTTTACACAAAAAAAGCAGAAGAGACATATCATTATGTCCTTGACACCGAGATTATTTTCTCTGGGAATAAACGCATACCTCATTCATAGAAATAGAAAAAGCCAAGATGTGACGATGTGCATAATTTCAAGATTATTTGTGGCACTGCACTCAACGAGGAATAAGATTATAAAGATCCCTTGCAACCTTCACAAATTAAAACCTGTTTAAAAATAAAACTGTCCGAGTACTACAAGCGATGGTTTTAATATCAAGGTGCCATTTACTCGTAAGTGGATTCGTATTTAAAACTTGATTTTCGCACTCTTTTTCGAGAGTTAATTATTTTTAATCCGATCATCTAAAAGAGAGAAAAAATTGTCCTTGAGACGTTAATATGATGATAATAAGGCTGCGTATACACATGCGAGCCAGACCACGAAATATGGGAAAGTAACGGCGCTTACGGTTGCTTGATTCCTTTCCCATAATTCGCAAATTTATACGCAGCATAAGAGAGGTTTTCTCGTTCATTAAAAAAAATCTTGCTAAACACCCGGATTTTCCAGGGTTTTTTCTGTGTTCCTGTGAATCGTGTCTTCTTGACCATAGATGGCATCTACATGATTTTTTTATTAGTAGGACATTTGCATAGTTTCTTCATAATATTATATCTGCTCGTCACAATTAGCAAAGATGTTCAGACATTTGAATTTTTTAAATCTTTACGTAATTGTTAAATTCCTGTCCACTATACTAAAATGTCAAATTCGGAATTATTTATTTATTTATTTAACGCCCAGAGGGCTTTTACATGTAGGTGGTACGATTTTGATGACAGAAAATTTTGAAACACGAGAAAGAAATAATAAAAATAAAATAACATTAAAAAATAATAAATGCAAGAAACAAAAATAAAAAGAATAAGATCATAAATTAGAAAATACAGCGATTTGACTGGTTTACAAAAATACAACTTCCATTTGGGAATAGTGTTGAAATAAATCTTTTACGTGATCCACACAATTCGCAACATAACCTCACATTGGAATCTCCTAAAATTTGTTCTAAAATCAGTGTTGCCATAGTTATGAAAATTTTAATATCCTTTTTATCAAATGTCTACATTTACATGACGGTGCGTAAGACATAGGTACCTAAATACTTTTTTACATTAGTTCTACGCAGGGGCAATAAAAAAATCCCTTAGAACCTATGTCATCTTTAGGGATGCTGTATGGAGGATTTTTTTTAGGGAAAGAAATTAGAGGAAGTTCTGTGAAAGAAAGAGGTATGAGGGGTGAAAAGGAATCTATCTAGCCGAATCTTGTGACCAGGAGTGACAGATGTATGAATCCATCCCTCCCACTGTGGTGCAAGGCGATGGGTCGAGAAAGTTCGGCAGGAGAGATCAGAGGGTCTCCCTAAACCAGTCTTTGGTGGCCAAAAATATTCGGCGCCATGGCCTAGACAAACCTCACCCCACGAACCCGGGCATCCTCTTGAATAATTCTCGAATATTTCATTACCTAAGCACCCACCTACCAATTACTTGATTATTTTTCTTTTTACTTCTTGTTTTCTACAGAAATTTCAAAGGGTTATTTGTGAAATTTGAGTACCTATCGTTTTAGTTTTCATTACGCAGACAAATAAACCACAATAAGTAAATAGATAGGTGCACTGTTCGAGAATAATTATTTCCGATCATTCTTTTAGCCTTGTTAATTTTATTTTCCATTTGCTTGGCAAATAATATTAACGAAATGATACTAATGAGTAATGGGTAATGACGTTTGGTTATGTATTTAGATCAGTTGGTAATATTCATTAGCTAGTTGGAAACTGAACGTGTACGTCATATTGCAGAAGATAGATTTCATTTCAAAAATAATAATACCTACGTAGATAGGTACATTTATTTTTTCATTTTTTTATGATATCTTGTGTCATTAAAATACTAATTTGCTATTTTTAAAACGGGGTTTTAAGACGAAAATGTGAAAGAAAGTAGTCATTTCAATAGCTTCCTGTCACATCGATAAAAATTCAACGATGGATTTATCAATACGTAAGTAATAATTATGTATCTACTAGATTTTACCAATACAGGGTGTATCGGCACGTACCCGACAAACTTTAACCAGCTATTCCTTAGCACATTTGGAGTAAAAAATGTTATGGGCACTTTGCTGTCCGGTAAAACTTTTTAAATAAAAAATTTACTATTCATATTTTCACCACATGTCACCACTGTTTTATCCTTTGTCAAAGTTGGAAAACCCACCTGGTAATATTTTATTCGAGTTTCGTTGAATAACGTACGTACCTACATTAGCGCGCTTTTACGATCACAACGAAATGGCATGGCACCATTCGTCTCATTTTTAGCTATTATTATTTAGTGTGTATGAAAGAGCGAACACGCTTTTTGACACACTTGCTAATAACAGCTGTTGAAAACGAGAAACAATGCCAATGACAGTGACGGAGTGTGGATTTTTTTTATCATTTTTTGTTTTTAATTGAAAAAAAATGCTACCGGACAGCAAAGTACCCATAACATTTTTGACTCCAAATGTGCTAAGGAATAGCTGGTTAAAGTTTGTCGGGTTAGTGCTTATACACCCTGTATATTTATATTATAACTACGAAAAGCTTTCAGAACGCATTAATTCGATTTCAAAGGATTTGTATTAGTTTTATTTACATTCTTATTACAAACTAGCTGTATCGCGCCACGTGTTGCTATATCTCAGTCTATATGTAAATACAAAAAAAAATGCGCGTGCTGCTTTTACGTACAACAGATGGCGTTTTTTAAAGCATTTTTGTCCAACAGATTACTCTGTTTTTCAAAAAAGAATGTCTATACCTCTCACAGGTGACATCTACGTAATATAAAAACACACGCATTTTCGAATGCAACGCTATGTCAAAATATCAAAGCAATCGTTGAAGAACTTTCGGAGACAGAAAGCACTTACATTTTTTTTTATATGTGTACATAGATAGATAAAGTGTAAGACACAATGATAGCATCATTTGCAATAATAATAATAATCAAAAAACAACACTTTTTAAATTTATTAATTGAATTATAGATAGCCCTGATTTAATGAGTCTAATCACTTTCAACACACTAACTAATATAACGACAGTATGTACCTAGGTTGCATGCAGTACCTAGATTGTTGCTAATCGTAGATGTTTTCAACTGCACGGAATAAAATTAACTGTTACAAGAAGGCTATAATAATATATCTCAGTAATAATAACAATTAAGGTTAGCATAACACTATTTTTCTGTGTGGGTTTTTTAAATTTAGAATGTTAATTTTACTTTTGATTACTGTTCTACTGAATTTAATTATGTACATATTATCATATGTTTGTAAAAGCCCGTATGGGCATATGATGCATAAATAAATAAATAGGCAAATAAAAACATTTGCTTAGCTATAACGACAATTTTAAACACTTAATATACTGTCTTCAATAAATGCAAAAGAACTTTATGTTGTCATTAAAATGAAAGGAAATAACCAACTTCATACACACCACTAGTTTCAAACAAATTATCAACATTATCAATTTCGCCTTCGAAGAACGCACAATTAATTTTAAAGACGAAGGCTTTTGTATTTACTTTACTAACAATAACAATGCTGTACACGTGTTTCTTTATTAAAATGACACAATACTGAGACAATTTCTAATGAATTTCATGTCGTTTATCTTCCTCGGCACGAGAGAGCCATTACAAACGACCTTCTGCAACCTGCATTCATTAATTAAAATAATAAATAAATTATACAAATAAATATAGTTGAGTGGGCGATTGAACAACTTGCGTATTTTTCTCTCTGTTCAACTCACTCAACTGTTAGTTGTGGAGAGTGGAGTAATATGCATTAATCCGTACATAACGAGATCGAAATCTAAATCCTTTGCAAGCAGAGAATAGTAAAATTAATTTGCATAAAGTCCAATGTCATTAACGAGGTGGGACATTGATATTGAATACATCAGGTTGACTTTGTGGTAATCAGAAAGTAACGCCATATTGTGAATTAAGTATGGAACAAGAATAAGTGGTCTTGTAAAGCAAACTTGTTTATTATGTGTCTACGTATCACTGCCGTAAAGATTACGTTCGACGCGTTCTACGTTATGCATACCGCTGATAGATACGTTGTAACTTGTAACCTCTCCCTAAACTATACAAGTGGCAGAGTGGTAACTTCGTAAATGATTATTATCAACAATCTCAAAGTGTAATCCAAATCTATAAATCTGTGTGTAGGCAAATCTGATTTTTAAATGTTTATATTCAAGAATCCCAACAGCTCTCCACTGTCTGGAGAGAGAGTGGATCTATGGCGTCCCCAAATGGGGCATTTTGTGAGTATAGGGAAGGGAAGGAGTTGGGGAAGAGGAATTTGGGGATGTACCTGACTATACCTTCATTGTAATACCTGTATTGATTACTTTACGCCGTACATAGGTAGACATTATAAAATATTATATTTATTTATTGATTAACGCCCTTTTTCGTGGCTTTTACAAATGAATATTAGGAAATATACATTATTTATTGTATATTACTGAATTGCTTCATTAATGACATTTTATATTTGTCTAAAGATAAATTGAAGATGTCCACTGAATTGGTATAACTGTTTCCATTAGTATTCTGGGCAAAGAGGAATACATATGGTAGTTATTCTCAGAATTTTTGCACTGAAATAAATCCTGATATATGGATATATTTTTTGAAGTTATAATAAAAGAAAATTATAAAAATGCATCACAAATAAAACATAAATACACGGAGTCCGGAAAGTCGGAGTAAAACCCGGAATCTGGTGAATCTATGTCACATTTGGAGTCGATTTTTTTGATTTGAGCTTTCGTTTTCGAGTTAATCAAGTCCGAAATTTTTAGTTCAAATTTGAAAAAAGTCGGTCACTTGGGGTAAAAACCATCATTACTTTTAAAATGCTTCGAAGTGTAGACCCGGCTCCAAAACGTGCTCCTTACCTCTGTCGAAGAAATTAATGACCTGGGCATCATTCTCGACTCTAAATTAATCTTTATATATCACAAAAACGTAATTAATAATAAAGGAATGAAAATACTTGGATTCATTCTTTGAAACTCCAGTGGCTTCAGAAATATTTCAACCTTGAAAATTTTGTATACATCTTTAGTTCGAAGTCAAGTCGAATATAACTCCTCAATCTGGTCCCCATAGTATAAAATACATTCAGATTCAATATAAAAAAAATTCCTAAGATATATTTTTAAACACGGTATTCCCATTGAAAGTATAAACTATAAATACTTAGTAAAAAAAAAATATTAAAACATTCAGATCGAAGATTTGTATTCGGCTTGATATTTGTATTCAAAATTGTAAATGGTAGAGTAGACAACCTTGATTTAATTAACATCGTTGAATTGCATACACCCACAAGAGTTGCTTGTTCTAAAACCCTGTTTAAATGTAATAATTCCAGGACTGAGCATTTCAAACACTCGCTTGTACCAAGATTACATGAAATTAGTAATAGGTACGCAGATGTAGCGGATCTGTTTTACTGCACAGAAGCTAGGTACAAAAAGGCTATACTATCATATCTTCTAAATCATTAAGAGGAAGTTACAAGCCAAAAATGTGTATATTCTTGGTATACCTTATATCGTAGGTAGTAGGCATTAAAATCGCTTGACAAAAGGAGTCTAGAAACGTTCGATTTCAAGCAAAAGACTGATTTTTATTTATTTTGTAAATAATTTTATAAGAAAGCAAAAAAGTTAATCAAGTGAAACTGTCACAGATAATCTTGGCTATAATACTGTTTTTTTAAGTTTCCTTTACGCGTTCATACATTTCTATTGAAAAAATATTTTTTTAGTAGTTTGTATTTATATTTTTTATTGAATAATTTTTTTTTTTTATATGTATTCTACTCAAGCGAAGCGATAGGAAAACCTTTAATTTAACTAAAGCATATTTTTAGGTATTCATAATGTACACCAATTCGTTATAAAGATTAATCAAAATAGTGATATGGCAAAAAGCTTCGCCTTAATAACTAAACTTAAGTCTACTCATACTTGTTTATAATATTCTGTATGTACTAGTGTCTCCTTCTAGAGCTTGTATTAATTTTATACCTTATGTCGTCATTTAATGATCAAATGCCACAAATAATTGTTATTTTTGTTTAAATTATTACTAGTGTTTGATTATGCTTGTATTCTGTTACATGTACATTACTGTTACATTACTGTGCATGATATATTTATATCGTGGATATTAAATAAACCCTTTAGTTGCCAAAGAAAAAAGAAGTTTTTTGGTTCTCTATTTGTAGATTCACCATAACCAGTTTCCAGCTTGTACGAGGAGTTTCCCGACACCGTGTATAAAACATTTACATCATAATTCTGACGTCAAAATTTTGACATAAAAACACGAGCATGACAGTTTGTCGAAGGCTCTTGGTGCATAATACCAACAGAAGAAGACAATAAACCAGAGAAAAGTTTTCTCTTTACTTACGCAAAATTCAATCGATAATTGGACCCAATATTACGAGTATGTAGATTGTCTAATAATATTGGTGTCCATTCACCTGTTGATTCCATCGAGGTTCAAAATTGAAAACAAACTTAGTGTGTATATATTAATAACGTAACTGATTTTAACGTTTTGCATAATGTACTTGAAAGCAATTAGAATCAATATCGTAAAATTCTTAATTAATTCGATTTGTCCAACTAATTAATTCAAGGTAATGTACTTGATTTTGTCGCCTTTCCAATAGTTTGAATAAATAATCAAGAATCGAATCTGAAAACATACAAGAAAATTTCCATAGTAGTCTTCCCGTTTATTTCTTTATGTAATGCCACACAACAATTCTAAGTCTTTGGATCGAGTGGGACTATATGATATCCTGAATCTTAAGAGTGAAGGTAGTGGTGAGGTAATTTTTTTTAAGGTTCTGGCTATATATACTTTATTGTTATCTTACTATTCAAATCTATTCAGTAAATATAAAAGATTCTGAACGGTAGTCTTTCACTGAGAGTATCTTCTACCCTGGAAATTGGTGCAAATATACTGCATTATATTTAACTTCATGTAGTGTAGTTTTATGATTTACCAATCCAGGGTTAAGAATGCCCTGATGATAGGCATTAGAAAAGTGAAGTGAGACGAATCTGAAAAATCCGAACAAATCTAATATTTCAGTATTTTTTACCTTTTTTGGCACCACACAGGAGGCGATGAGGAAAATATTTTCAGTAGCCCTCGAGTGCATAAAGAGTTTGTCTAATTTTATCTTTTTATTTTTTATTTTATTTTATTTTGTTTTTTTTTTATTTTTTTTTTTAAATAAAGACAAACATTCCCGGGTTACGAATAACCTGACAATATTTGAAAATCTCCACTCGGTCAACTCGGCCACCGACCGGTCTTGTTTAAAAAATAAAACCAAAATTTCGTGTGAAATCATATGATTTGTAAGTAGGTACTTAAATACCTACCTAATTAATTATAAACCATAAATAATATTTTTTTTTTAATTTCAAAAAAGGAATTATACAATTTGTCTTAGGAAACTTCACTATCTTAGTGAAAATTATTATGTATTATAGGTACCATAAAATATTTTATTCCGATCTCTGGCGATACAAAACGGCCACCAAGACGGCCATCTTGAACCGGTAACAGAAAACAAACAGATTTACGGACAGAAAAAATGCAAAACGGTAGAATGAAAACAGTTCCCTACGCTCAGTTAATTAAAAACATTTTACTTAAAGCTATGAATAACTTAACCATTTTGCCACAAAATTCATCATTCATAAATACAGACATTGCGAATAAATCAATTTAAAACAGATGTTTAGATTTATAATCAAACTGGCTGATATGTACCCGGTGTTGCACGGAGACTTTTCTCTACTTTCTATAAATTATATACATATATATGAAATCGCCCTGCCGATTTAAATGAAATTTTATACATGTCCATGGATGATTCCAGCTTGAAATACAGGATAGTTTTGGAATCATTGGTGGCGCAGTTTTCAAGATTTAAAATAAAAATTTCAAGCCATTTTTTTTTCAGATTTCTCATCTAAAAATACCTACAACCACAAATTTTAACTTCCCTACACAGAAGGCGGTCTGTGGCAGGACAACCTCTTATATTATAAAATGCTTTCCAAATGGTTGAGTTAATTCTAACTTGTTTCTAATCTTAAGCCTGCGTATGTTTGTGCTTGCAAATCTCTAAAAATTATCGACCGATATCGCTTCAAAATTTCAAAGTTTGTTCTTATTAGTGCCAGTAGTGTTTAGAGATGTTTAAATGGCAGAAGAAGTCGGGGATACCCGAGGAATACTTAACTCAATATCGCTGCACCGTAATGAGATACGGAGTGGAATTACAGTCGATGTAACGTAGTTTTTTAACAGTAACATTGTGGTATATAGTAGTGAATAGTGCAAGAAGTCGGAGGCGCTCGAGAAAGGCATTAACAAAGCGAAGCATTGCTAATGAATCCATTAGTATAAATATATAAACCTTCCGGAATAAATTCTCTAAATGACAGTGAAAACCGTTGCTTAGATTACAAGAATTAAACGTACAAACAGACAGACAGATGCGAATAGCGCATTTGTTTTACACCATTTAGTGATTAATCTAAGACACACGTCATTCAAATTCCTTAAAAATTTAGTCATAAAATAGTGGATAAACGACGAGAAGTCACCTGTAAGAATTATTGTGATTCATTCTGATGATTAATATATTATATCGTAAATATTTTGAAATTGTACATTGATTCTTACATTGAGTACGGAGTGCATAAGTCATTATTCCACACCTCATAATAGACGTATTATAAGTTTTACCATTTAGTCACGGAAACAGGACATTACGCAGTTACTGATAAGACCAAAATAAAACAAATATGGGTTAAACATTAAACAAACCGAACAATGTAAATATCGACATTGATAAAATATAATTTTCAAATTTTGCCACAAAGCAAAATATGCCTAATCGAAAACAAAACTACAAGTATGGCTACATCGTGACAAGCTCATGATCGGGTTGTGCATTCAACTCTTCTGAACATAACCTAACCTAACCTAACTCAAAAAATACAGCGTATGTGGGGATCGGACAAATGAGACAATTAAATAGAAAATCAACACGTAAAAAAACAAGTTTTTTTACTATAATACGTATATTGTTATAGATGTATTTAAAAGTGCATATTTTTTGTTGAGGATTAAGCCTTCCTCCCTGGGGACTGACTAAAATCACTTATGCCAAATCGTAATTGTATGGTACCGAGATTTATTTCGTACAATAACTGCAGTATTTTTTTACATTGTCATCTATTTTCAAATAAATGCGTTTGTGTGCGCGTGTGTATGCGTGAGTGCCACCAAAAGTCGATCGAATGCATTGTCATCGTGAATATCTGCGAGTTTTAGCTCGATCGCATGTCAGGAAGTGGGTTAATTTCCACTTACAAGATTCCACTTTATTTAATAATTGGTTCAATCATGAAATGAAATTCTAAATTCAAATAGATGTATTTTAAAAACACCTTTACATTATTCTATTTTTATGAGTATTTTTTTACAAAGAACACAACAAAATCTAAAAGAAAACAAAGTCAAAGTAAAATCAAAAAACAAAATCAAAAATAAAATAGAAGACATAATAAAAGACAACCTCTTAAACAAAAACAATGTCAAAACGAAATAAAGTGGAAACTAGACACTCCACCATGCAAGATGGAAAAATATGAAACTTTCGTAAGATAAACAGAGCTACTTAGTTTCTATAATTAAATTATATTATATTTGATATTCTTCTTTCTAAAATAAATTGGGTAATGACTTGTTTATATTTGGTGAATGATGTGTTGAATATATCAACAACATCTTTATAGTCATTACCCAAATTTTGTATACGGCGAACGGGGGTATAGAATTGAGATTCTGTATTGGAGTTATCACAACAGAACGATAGATGATGCCTCGATGTTGGTTTGCGAGGTATATGTAAAGAAATCAAGTATAATAGTTCGGGGCTGTCAATTATTGAATTTATGATTTTATATAAACATTTTAGGTCATTAACTATTCTACGTTCAGATAATTTTAATAAATTTAGTCGATATCGTAGATAATCATTCATTAATTGACAAATTCCCTTGTAATACCCATTCTGAAATTAAATTTTTTTTAAAATTCTTTCTATAGTGAGTGAATGACTAGCGTAACTAGGTGCCCACACTGTCGAGTTGTACTCAATTTAACTCCTAACCAATGACATATACAAATTTTTATAGGTTTGAATATTTTTAAATTGGCTGCAAATTCTTATAACAAAACCCAACATTTTCAAAGCCTTATTTGATGTAATTTCCATATGGTTTATAAAATTCAGTTTTTGGTCAAAGTTCACACCTAAATCATTCACCTCGGTTACAGTGGTTAGAACTACATCATTGATGGAGTGATCATGAATAATTGGAATTTGTTTATATTTAGTTGTATATAGTTCTCTTGGCAACAAACAAAAAGTTTAAACAAGTTATTTGACAATGTTTGACAGTCATTCATATTTCTTATAGCTTTGTATATTTTCGTATCGTCCGCAAACATTGAAACTTCGTTGAATATAGTGAGCACATCGTTCACAAATATCAAAAATAAAATTGGTCCCAAATGTGATCCTTGGGGGACACCGCTGGTAGAAGTAAATTTATAAGAAATAAAGCCATCAATTTTAATGGCCAATTATATATTTTATAAGTGTAGAGTACCTATATATCTTTAATTAGTTTTGGTGTGTACCTTATTGAACCAATGTAGTTGTACTGGTGTTGTGAATATGATTCATAACAATAGAAAGCTTTCTTTTGAGCATAACGCACTTATATAATATTTGCAATTTCCAACTCAATCAAAGCAATAAATACAGAAGATATATAATTATTTATGTGCCCATTGTAGCGTTAACAGCAGAACTGCCAACCATGAATACACTGCTAAGACTTAGATCTTAATGATTGGCTGCATTTTACAATGGTTAAATATCTACACATCCGAGATGGGATGCATTGCTAAACCTAAACTAGGAAACTGGTAGCACACACGCATGTTTCTGAAATTAGATGACATTTAATAAATTGAAGCATACATCAGTGTACAAAATAAATGTCGAAACTATCCAATTAGATTTTGGCGTAGACGTTAGCGTTTTTGACTCCAGTGCCTGGGGAGGAAGGTTCAATCCTCAGTCAAACCATTTATTCATTTTTTTTAATTTTAAGCCTCCGCATACCAAATTTCTCGTTAAGTCGTTTTTAAGTTCCATTTGTTATGCCGAAACGTTAATTACATGAAATTCCCTCGATAGAAAAAAAACGCAAAGTAAGCTTCAAAAGTTGTTCAAAACACGTTTTTTCTGTTATTTAATATGTTATAGGCGTGAAGCAATTCACGGTGTTTCTTTAAATGCAACATGAGCATTTGTCGAGAGATTTTTGCTCATTTTCGCTTAATTATTATCGTTTTTTTAATATAAGCGCGCTCCCTCTAACATTCGTATTTACATATCTCCCTTTCAAACCGTTTTTGAACGCTTACTACGGGGCCTTAAAAGTCATTTTAAAAGTTCACAGCAGTTAAGAGCCATTCCCTGCTGAGACAGATTTAACGTTCAGCCAAAAAAAATCATACGTAATCTATAAATGAAAATAAATGTATTATACTAAAAAACAGGTTTTCTTACTGGTTGATTGTTTTGCATTAAACTTTTTTGTTATATTCAAGATACAGGTTTTTGATCCACCTGTAATTTGTGCGGCTATTAATTGTGTGTATGTAAATATATCACTGTATTAATTAATGATTTCACTATACATTTTTTTAAGATTATTATATTTTTACTTTCTATAAACACAGTTTTATTGCAAAACTTTTTGCTCTTTTTTGCACGACACCAGTATAGATTTTAAAAATTTAAAGTATTTTCTTATTAATTACTGCACATTATTGATTGTTGTAAACGGAAGTGGTGCCCTCTGTTATTTTAAAAAATAACCGTTTATGTTTTCAAACCACGCCCACGGTAGCCGGTTTTATCTACTAGTTTAATATAAATTAGTGCAAATTTTTACTTGTTATTATTGTGACAGCTGTTTCGGCGATCAAGGCCATTATCCAACTGTTGTTAGGCAACATTGACTACTTATTTGTATGATGTTACTTACCCCTACCCTTTTTTGATTTTTGTGATATTCAATATGATTTATATAAACTATTATGTAACAGCTGTCAAAATAACAACTAAAATACTTGAAATAATATTGTGCTGTCATTTGTCTTTCCAATATCATTAATTTTCTAATTAACAGCGATGTTTTATTGCAATTGATTTAATTTTATTTTCAAAATATCCTTCACTGCAACAATTAAAAAATAAATCCTCAGCACTTGAAATCCCAATGTAGATATCATAATATCTATTTGTTACAAAAAAAGGAAGATAAAAACACACTTATTTAACAATAACGTCTATACCAATTCTCTCCCTTATACCTCCCTTATACTATAAAAAAGAAAACTCCCTTATAACATAAATACACAACACATCTTAGGTAACTAATACGCAGCTATTTAAAGCACCGAAAGAACTTATGAAAAAAGCATTTCACATAATTTTTTCAAAACATTTTTTTTTTAAGTTTCTTTATTCATTGAAATTATTGGTTAGATGCATTTAGGATTTTTCGACCACCATTAGTTTACATTTTGTCTGTTATGGCCTGATGGTAAATTTTAGTTAATTATTAATTTAAGAGTGTTAATTATATCATATATTCGTACGTTTACACTGCATAATTTATTGTTCAGTAATGATTTTATTTGTTAAATTAAAACACAAATAACTTTGTTTACATCACTTTAATATATATAACCTCTACATGTTTCATGAACAATGTTCACCTCATCAGGAGCAAGTATATACATATATACTTATATACATATATGCGTATATACTTGCTCATGATGAGGTGAACATTGTTCATGAAAGATGTAGAGGTTATACATATTAAAGTGATGTAAACAAAGTTATTTGTGTTTTAATACAATAAATAATGGCATCACAAAGTGGATTTCTTCGAAAAAAATTATTTTTCATTTGAAGTTTTTTATACTATAACCATATTTGATTTTATTTTAAAGGTAAATTTAATTGATTTCTACGAATTAATAAACTAATAGATAAAGCCGATAGAACGTTATCAAAATAAGTCTGAAAATATTGTTTTTCATGTTAAATAGAAAGTTAGCAAAGTGCTATTGTTTCCACAGCCATTCTTACAGTTGTATTTGTTACCTAAAACATGCAAAATAGTGTGCAGGCACAAGCGATATCGAATCAATTGTCAAAATGGACAATAAACTCGGTGATTTAAAGGTAGTTCCACTCACTCCATGAACGATTGATTTGCCTATAGCAAATACAATATGCATGTAATCCGTGTTTCCTGTATATATAACTTTTGTGCACACACTACAACAACTCTTATTATGTGTTGCAGTGGTACGAAAATAATTGATTGCGAGCTCAACATCCTTTTTGGATAACATAAAATCCAGAGATAAAAAAGAAAACACGAACTAAAGCATATTGTCGAATTTTCTGCTAGATCTTTTCTTACCTATCAATTTACTTCTCATCATTAACCCCTTCCTTAACCCTACCCCAACATCACTAACTATTTATTTTATTGAAATAACTAAACCAGTAAAACCTCAAATTGTAATATCTAATCACTCGACTTGAATTTTATGCAGTAAAATCAAAAAAAGGTACAGTCGCATCTAGAAATTGAACCCAGGACCTTAGCCTTGCCGGTAGTTGTCTTGGTAGTTTTTAGTCGAAGTATGATACAGTTAAATATGACCGAGGGGAAAAGGGTCGAATTGGTTCAGTGGTTAAAGCAGAGTCCCGGCTATTACCTGCCTATTCAGATCTGGTCACAGAACACGGCTAAAGCCATTTCTGGTGATGGAATGATGGTGTTACACCACGGTGATACTGAGAGTATCTTCCACTTATGACGTACTTATTTATATCAGTCATGTACCAAGAATTGAAATGGTTGTGAACTTCTGATGCATTGTATTACATTCTACCTGGTCTATTACATATAACACAAAAATCTATGTATTTTACAGATAACATCGCGTAGTCATAAGTTTGTGTGTGTCCTTTGTACTTACATGATAATTATTTTCAGCACACAAAGGTCATTTGGAAAAACTACGTAAATACATACCTACCTCAGTTTCAGGTGTCCTTATAATGACGTATTAACTAACTAACTAATCATCACTCCGTTTCCCCACAGGCTTGGGCAGAGAAGATGTCCCACCACACAACTCCATGCTTCATTTTCATTCATACGTCGTCTCATAACACTATACACTCCATGCTTCATTTTCATTTATACCTCGTCTCATAACACTATACACTCCATCCTTCATTTTCATTCATACGTCGTCTCATAACACTATACACTCCATCCTTCATTTTCATTCATACGTCGTCTCATAACACTATACACTCCATGCTTCATTTTCATTCATACGTCGTCTCATAAAACTATACACTCCATGCTTCATTTTCATTCATACGTCGTCTCGTAACACTATACACTCCATCCTTCATTTTCATTCATACGTCGTCTCATAACACTATACACTCCATGCTTCATTTTCATTCATACGTCGTCTCGTAACACTATACACTCCATCCTTCATTTTCATTCATACGTCGTCTCATAACACTATACACTCCATCCTTCATTTTCATTCATACGTCGTCTCATAACACTATACACTCCATCCTTCATTTTCATTCATACGTCGTCTCATAACACTATACACTCCATTCTTCATTTTCATTCATAACATTATACACTATATGCTTCATTTACATTCATACATAATCTCATAACACTATACACTCAATACCTCATTCACATTCATACATCGTCACATAAGACTATACACTCTATGCTTCATTTTCATTCATACGTCGTCTCATAACACTATACCCTCCATGCTTCATTTTCATTCATAACATTATACACTATATGCTTCATTTACATTCATACATAATCTCATAACACTATACACTCAATACCTCATTCACATTCATACATCGTCTCATAATACTACACACTCCATGCTTCATTCACATTCATCCATCGCATCGTAACACTACGCACTCCATGCTTCATTCACATTCATACAACGTCTCATAACACTATATACTCCATGTTTCATTTTCATTCACACGTAGTCTCATAACACCTTACACTCCATGCTTCATTTACATTCATACATCGTATCATAACACTACACACTCCATGTAACGCTACGCACTCCATGCTTCATTCACATTCATACAACGTCTCATAACACTATATACTCCATGTTTCATTTTCATTCACACGTAGTCTCATAACACCTTACACTCCATGCTTCATTTACATTCATACATCGTATCATAACAATACACACTCCATGTAACACTACGCACTCCATGCTTCATTCACATTCATACATCGCATTGTAAAACTGCGCACTCCATGCTTCATTCACATTCATACATCGTCTAATAACAGTACACACTCCATGCTTCATTCACATTCATACATCGTCTAATAACACTACACACTCCATGCTTCATTCACATTCATACATCGTCTAATAACACTACACACTCCATGCTTCATTCACATTCATACATCGTCTAATAACACTACACACTCCATGCTTCATTCACATTCATACATCGTCTAATAACACTATACACTCCATGCTTCATTCACATTCATACATCGCATCGTAACACTACGCATTCCATGCTTCATCCACATTCATACATCGCATATTAACACTACGCATTTCATGCTTCATTCACATTCATGCAACGTCTCATAACACTACACACTCCATGTTTCATTTTCATTCATACGTAGTCTCATAAGAGTATACACTCCATGCTTCATTTACATTCATACATAGTCTCATAACACCTTACACTACATGCTTCATTCACATTCATATATCGTCTCATAAAACTAAACGTTACATGCTTCATTCATAAATCGACTTAAATTTACATTCATACATTGTCTCATAACACACCCCATGCTTCATTCCAGCGTAAACCAATGTATAATTTACAACATCTTCCTACTGCCAAAGTACCAGAAAAAAAATTAACGGTGTTTATACTGAGTATTATATAAATAAAATATATATAATTATTTTCTTAATGTTGAACAAACACCCACTCCTCTACAGCTATGCTATTAATTATGCAGGTAAGTAAATATTGTAATCAGTTTGTTAATTTGTCACGCAAAAAATAAGCAGTTAGTCAACCCGTCCGATTACTTTCATTATTTTTCATGATCAACCTCGGACGTAACAAAATGTGGATGTATGTAAATTCTTGGAGTAATTATATTGCTTACAATATAATTACTCCAAGATAGAATAGAGATAGAATAAAGATAGAATAGAATATAATTACGGGATACTAATTCTTGACAAATTAGTTCCAATTTTGAAAACGACCATTAAAATATTATTTTATAGGTGGGTACTTTATCGCTTATCTGAGTTCTTAAAGCAATCATTTCCAATTTTGAAAATGACACTCTCATTCAAGGAAAATTTGAGTTGATTGAACCAGAGTTAAGCAGGACGCACAGACAACCGAAATTCGTAATTTCAATAGTATATTTGCGGCAATTTCCAGTGTACCATATATACTCTCAGAATAGTCGCGTTAAAATACCACCATTCAAAACTGGAACGTTGTTTGAAATGGCTTTAGTCATGTTTAGTGACCAGAGTGAACACTCGAGTACATTCCTAACCTTTACCTCAATTGGGGATAACATAGTTCTACTGGCTAGCGGCAGGTTGACTCTTTTTACTTCTAAAGTAATTTTTAATTATTTTATATCCTTACCTTTATAAAAATCTAAAACTTTTTATTTATAGCATTTGGGTATAACCCAGTAAAATATTTATATTTTTTAAATTATCTTAACTGTGCGAAGTTTTTTGATCTCACTATTTGTATGTTTTTGTAAATAATGTTATCTTGAGACGATTTATGAATGTGAATGAGCCAAGGAGTGTATACCAAGACCAAGTGGTTTGGCGGTTCATCCTCTCTGCCTACCCCTGCAGGGAAACGGCGCGATGGTTATTTAGTTAGTTATGTTATCGTTGTGATATTGTTCACAATATTATTGATATAACTGACTTTCATTATGAACATTAGGTACAGCAGACTGACCCACTGAATAAAGAAAACAAATGAAATGAATAAACAGTTCTCCTCAGCACGTGCCACATTCTGGTTGGTGGGCCAAGAACCAATATACATATATATATATATATTTATCTGTAATAATATTAACTAGCACTATCAAACTTACTGTGTAATGTTTATTAAACAAATAAAATATTTCTGTGGAAAAATAGCATTATTAACTACTAGAAATGAATCATATAAAACACTCACGCTAGCTTGAGAAGGTATGATGATGGAATCAGCTGCGTCATCACAGTTATCACTCTTCACAGAGCTACCATCAGGAGATATGGAGGCCACCGTCAGCAGTGTCCTGTCATCCTCACAGATAGAACTCCCCACGTGATCGTACTGCTCCTGTTGATCCTGCATCCTCAGAGGCTCGCTGAGCAGCATGATGGAAGGCTGGGACCTGCTATGTCTGAGGCTTGTCCTCTCACAGTTTGCACTTCTGAAGTACTCCTGGTACTGCGGGTCGTCTTTCAACTGATCTAGCTTCACGGCACTGTTGCAAGCACTTAAACTACGGACAGCAGCCCGTTTCGTGTTGGATTCGTTGCACTGCCTCATCGGTCCGTCTGACGCATTGCTACAACCGCTGAACACACTTGCACCACTCTCCTCAACTTTACCGAAGGAATCTATTGAACCGTGACCGTCAGGCACGTCTTCGTAATCACTGAAATCAGAATCCGGATATTCGTCCTCAGAAGATCTCGCGTGTTTTTTCTTCGGGTTGTGTTTTTGTATGACCTTGTCCATTTTTATTTTTTCCATCTCGAACCATTCTTTTATCCCGTACCAAGCCTTTGACAACCTCTTTTTTCCTTTGAAACTTTTGTGCGCCGTATAAAAAGCCGAAATTCTGTTTTTTAATCGAATCGCTCGTTGGTTGTTCTCGAAATAAATGGATCGATGGCTCATTGCTGACGATTTTGTACTTATCATTGAAACTTTCTTTGGAAACAGAAAAGAGCCTTGAAAATCTCTCGATTTTCTATTCAGCGTATCCATTTCGGGGAGAGACGCCACAGATCGCTTTGAATCAGCATTCTTCAGGGATATGTTACACACTTGGCTTAAATTATCTAAGCTAGCTGAATTTTGGTATTTAGGGGTTTCGATCTTTTCTTCAATGTTCACATCGTTGAGACTTTTATTATGAATGGTGTACTTATTAAAATTGCTGTCGTCGCTCAGAGCTTTGGTCGGTAAGTCGTAATCGGAGATAACATCGTTGTTTACTTTTGGTTCCTTGTCATCTTTGAGAGACGTCGCACTAACATAGAACCGCAACTCTGATTTGTGCAGCATCGGAGAGTAGTGTGATTCTTCGTTGTTTTCACTCTCGGTTTTAACGTCTGCCGCACTCGCGTAGTGAGAAATAATTGCCGGTTTCGCGTTCATTATCTCGTAGTCGTTACCAGAGCCGACGGACTTGCATCTCCCGGCGGTGACGTCTACGTAATCGCTCGACCTGTGGACGACGTAGGTCTGATCGCTACTGGAGAAGAAGGAAAACACGATGTCGGTGAATTGGTCCGGCGGACAGCTGTTCTCTTGCGGGGCCTCCTTCTCTCGGCCGGCCGAGTGGGGCCGGTGTGGTGGAGGGGCCCCCGCGCGGTCACGCTCTCCTCCCCCTCCATACAAACTGACGGTGCCGGTGTTATCTAACTTCTCGCCTGTGATAACGTCACTCGCGCCGTGCACTATTGTTAAAGGTTTGTTTACGGCCGCGGGCTTTAGCGGCTCTTGGTCGGACAGATTTTTACGAGAGCGGTCACGTTTTATTATTTGCGGGAAATGAGCATTTTGTATTTTCGGAATTGACAAGCCCCACAGCTTGTAGTCGCTTTCGGTCTCTTTTATTTTAAATCGGCGCATCTTGACAATTTATCTTTCCTCTTTTAACTATTGAATCAGCGGCAATCGAGTACACATCGCAACGCGTTTAGAAATTATGGCAGAATAAATACATTCGTTTTTATAAACACTTTGTATATTATTTGTTCATAATAATATAATATCTAACGGTTAATTTGATTATGTTTAAATTTTATCTATTTTCGTGTGTCTTAAAATAAATGATTGTTGATCATTTAAAGCATTCTAGGTTTCTTTTGAGTAGGTTCAGCAGTTATTTCAATATTTACTGATGTTTGTTTGCCTATGTGGGTATTTATTAATAAATTTCACAAGATCTCAGCAATACTATAAGATTTAAGAATAAATAATAATTTATCACATAAATTTGTTTAGTACCAACCAGGTAGATATTATAGACACAGATCACATCAATAACAAAATGTAAAGAAATCACCAAATCCACGTTAGAAATGCAAAACCTATATCTATTTACAATCCTACTAGAGTTTAATTAACTTCAAAACTTTTGGATCAAGTGCACCACGAATCACAAAAACAATCGGTAATGTTATCCAAATTTGAATCACTGAATGTATATTGTACAACAACAATCAGACACCTTCGAAGTTTTTCGAATCAAGTCCATCTCAAAAAACAATCGGTAATTCTACCCAAATTTGAATATGGAATTATCACAACCACTAAATGCAAATCAACACCCAATAGTATATTTGTACTAATTATAAAAATCACTGAATGTACATTGTACAACAACTTTCAGACACCTTCAAATCGTTTTGAATCAAGTCCACAGCGTCAACAATAGGTAATGTTAATTAATTTTAGTAATGTTACACTAATCGTGATTGTATGCTTCTGATATGCCTAAAGCCGCGAGATGCTGCATGCTCTGTATCTCCACTGGTAACTGAGTGTAATAAGTGGCCCAGAGCATCTCGGAAGAACTTCACAACACCCCACCTAGAGGATTGTATTAATAAACTGGCCGACCGCCGTCGTGTGACGTTGTTTCACTTGAATTGATAATTATGTATTTCTTTTGCCTCTGCGGCCAAATGCACAGTGTAATAATGTATTATACATATCCTATACAGCAGTGTTTACCAAATTACCCCCGTATAGCGAAAGCAGTTTTAATACAACACGGTTAATGTAAACACAGAAATAACATAATAGTTACGCCGTTATGAGTTCCTATGAAGGTAATGTCTTGCTTGCACTTGCTTTTAAATAATTTTGTTTTAAAATAATTAGTAGCTACAAACCGGTTTCACCCGATTTTCGCGATTCTTACTGAACAAATGTTTTGTCTTAGTTTTCGATATTTACCTAGTAAGTGTTTTTTTTTCTCAATTGATCAGTAGATTATGTTGCGACGTTTACCGAGAAATCCTATGTAGAAAATACTGTGTAAAATTCATGACGCCAGAACTCATCCTCTGCTTTAGATACCAAGCAAAAATATGTTCTGCTTTATAGTTTTTATTTAAACCATTCTCTGCAATTTTAAATTTAGGCAGAAGATCTTGAACAGCATTTCACACATTAATTAGTATTTTCTAAACGGTATTTGAATTCTTGCTCCAATTTTTTGTGTTAACACAAAATATACATTTTACTGATAGAGATGAGATGATAGATTGCTACACATTTACCGTTTGTTTACTTTTAAATTGAAAATAACAATGAAAAAGCAAAAATGATAAAATTCATATTATATTTTTATAAGAACGTTCCTGTAAACTTTAAACAGTGGTTCCTGAGCTGGTTCGTAGTTTAAAAAAATTAACATTTTGGTCTCTAGTGACTTTTAAAACATGACCTTAGCACTTAAAAAAGCTATAGGTATCGGACAGTTGGGTTAGGTTAGGTTAGGTTATGTAAGGGGTGTTACTCGGCTGACATGTGCATTTAAAAAATATATATATTCATGGGAGACCAATATACCAGTTTCTACGTTTTTCACTCCAACTCAGAAATCACTTTTAAATTTGATCGAGTACGTCCGGGGTATCGATTCTCCAATCCAGGCCGCTCGCAATCGCTGTCGAAAGTACATACATTGGTCGACGTTCTTATTCTTGACTCTCTTCAAAGGTACATACTTGCATACGCCAAAAGTCAAGAGTCACCTCAAACAACGAGTGGGTGAACCACTCGTTGTTCGAGTGGAATGACTTTGTCGAGAATCGAGGCCCTGATATACTGTTGATAAAAAGCTTAAAATATCGAACGATGCAATTGAGTTCAATTCCTACGGTAAAATATACATTAGGATAGAATTTTTGTGTTGTTAAAATATTGTAAGTATAATTATCAGTACCTAACTATTATAACTATAAAACTTTTGTTTTCTGAAGCAGCAATTCACTTTCAAACGTTAGAAGTAGCGTCATGAAATTTCAAGAGCTCTTGCACGTAAAATTTACAGATTAAGGAACCTTGAAATATCTACAAAACTTTTAAAAAATTAGCTGGTTTTGAAAATTTCATTTTCAGTTTTCAATTACTTTATTTTTTTATTTTTTTTTTTATTATTTGTACATTATTTTCTCTTACTTAGATCCTACAAAACTGATCAATCAGTTTAATTGTAAGAAATCTCTCACTTTTTGTATTTATTAATACAATTTGTTTTTTTCTAAAAAAAATTGTATTTGGTTAAAGATAGCTCTTTCAATTTAATTATCGAAGAAAGCAAAGCAATTTTAAACTCTTTTAAACCACTTGATTTGATTGATATAGGTTGACCGGTTCTTTTACAGTTGTCAGTTATAGTTATTTCATAAAACTGACATTTTTTAAATATTTCATATAAGTATTATTAATTAATAATGTTTTCCTTATTAGGGTCGCATCAGAGTGCTGTAATTAATGATAATGTATTGCGAAAACTTAAAATGAAAAAAAAACAATGCTTGCTGTCTTAAACAACTGGAACGATTTTTGGCATATTATGCCAAATTTGCAAATCGTTTCGAGCGATCGCTTGCCAAAATATGCCAATTTTATAGAACTCAAAAATAGTGAATAAAGGTTGAAATGTATGTGGATTCATTTGTTTTAAACTGCAGTGAGCAGTCTTCATTTGTTTTCATATTAATATTTTGAGGAATGATATAATTATTTTAAGCATCGCTTGAGTAGTTAAATAT
Source organism: Hesperophylax consimilis (assembly GCF_061612785.1). Classification (NCBI taxonomy): domain Eukaryota; kingdom Metazoa; phylum Arthropoda; class Insecta; order Trichoptera; family Limnephilidae; genus Hesperophylax; species Hesperophylax consimilis. Next base: position 29,470,466 of record NC_142847.1, read on the forward strand.
TATTAGTAACAGTTAAGTTTTAAAATTCATGTAGATATCTATCGCTATTAATTTAGGTAGAATGTATAACAATCAGACCACGCATAACTCAAGTGAAAGTATTGGTAAATCTAGGCAATAACAAGCACATGATTTTAACCACGTGTGCCACTAATTGAAATAATATAATTTGTATTATTATTAATATTTTAGAAAACATTTAAGTGCATGCTTTTCTAGTTACTAGGGCCAACATAATGGTAGCTCGTGTTATGAAAGGTAGAAATAATGACTCCAATTTGTAATGGTTCAAATAGCGTCCCGAAGTTAGTAGAGTTAGTAGACGAGTAGACGAACGCGTCAGGTTTCCACCAAGGCTTCGTGGATTCAATTCAACACTCACAATATATTTAGTTTATAATTTAGATTATAGAAAACTTAAGGGAAATAGATGTATTTAAATGAAAGATACAATAGTTTTGTCGCATATTATCTTAGAATATAGAAAAGCGAACTTGGAACCCTATCCACCAAAGTGACGAGCTGCACTGTGCATAGTAACAACGATCAACTGTCAGATACAAACAAAATGGCGATTGCACAAGGTTCAAAGTGATGTTAGAACCATGTAATATAATTTGTAAATTTACAAATCCTTAATTTTTCTATTTTTTAACCTTTTTATAATTTTGTAAAAACGGAATTATTTGTTTTATAAACTACACTAAACAAAATAAGTATACCCACGAACTGGCGATGCCTATGTGGGATTTTTTTTGGTATATTTGCATACTATTCTATTATATATTTTTTTATTTAATTGTATCATTTTATTTTTCTAAACCATAGCTACCTTTTTTTATAGTACCTTCTTTACCTATGAATGAAATGCTTTTTGTAATACTATAATAAGTTTAATAATGTAATACTTGATTTTTGTAATTATATTTTTATGCATGTAACAAAAGAAAATTATTATTAAAAAAATAAAAAAGGAAATTTAAAATGTTCGTCGTATTCGTAGGTTTCTATGATTTTTTTTGTTTTGTATTCAATAGAAAGTTTTGAAAAAAACGCCCTGTCAAAAATGAGTTTTTTGTAAATAGGTTCCGGACAAGAAGTCCATCAACCGGTGGGACTATCACACTCACAATTGGGGAATGTTGTGATACTGGAGGGAATGAGGAAGGGGAGGATTCGGGGAAAAGGAAAGTACCTCGTTATGCAGATCTGGTCACCAAACATGACTAAAGCTAAAACGTTTCGGACAGCATTGCAGTGTCCATCATCAGGGCAGATGTGTTATTTGAGGTTGTGGTGAAATGTGAGCTTATGTATGAGGATGTGATACCGTGTTGCCAGCTCCAACCCTATGAGCTAACATTAAAGTATAATTTTTAAGGTGGTTTTCTTCGTTTAGCTCTGGTGTAGCCGTCAATTACCGGATACCAAGAACTATTGAGCTTAGCTCCATCGTCTCTATTAATGTTTACGGGATTTTTGTGAATTTCAATGGCCTCCGTAATCAGCCGTACTCTATAAGTTTTCGGTCTCCCCAGGACTTCAGGAACAAATCCAAAGTAATGCCCGGTGTCAATCAAATGCTCGGCAATTGCCGATTTGTCAGGGTGGCCAAGTTTACAAGCTCTGGAGTGTTCTGAAATCCTTTTGGAAATAGTCCGCTCTGTCTGGCCTACATAGACCTTGTCACATCTGGAACAGCTGAGTTTATACACTCCATCTGTTTCCAGAGGAAACATAGTCTTTGCAGACCTCAGTAAGTCCTGTATCTTTGTCGTTGTTCCGAAGACAGTCTTGATACTTTCCTTTCTCAATAGCCTGGCAATTCTGTCTGTCATATTGTGCACATAAGGCAGGAAGGCACAGCCTTTCGACTGTTGTTCAATTCTGTCTTCTTTTAGTGCAGATTTGGCTCTTATGATTTGCCTTGTCTGACTTGCTGGGTAACCGTTACGCTTCAGTGCATCGGTCAGCTTCGTAAGTTCCGCTCCGATTTTATGTTCTTCACATATTCTGGTCGCTCGGGTCACCAATGTATGGATAAGTCCTCTCTTCTGCGCTGGGTGGTGGTGCGAATCAGCGTGTAAGTACCGATTCGTATTATGCCCTAGGCTACCATCGTGTTTTCACATCACCTTTACATATAGAAAAGGCAGGATTTTATCTTTGTTTTCCAGTTCCATTGTGAATGTAATGACTAAAGCTGTTTCAAGCAAAGTTCCTCTTAAGAATGTTGCTATTTTACTAGGGCGATGCTGTGAGTATATACCACTCTGACTTCCGGGTAGACTGACTACACGGAGAAAGATGAGTATTACCAATTTATTGAGAATCTCTTCAAATTATTGGAAATCCATTTGTCGAGTTTGATAAGGTTATCGACTCCAATTCCTGGGTAGGAAGGTTCAATCCTCAGTCAAATAAGTTGAAAAAAAAATTTTAAAGACATTGGAATTTACTAAAATTTTTACAGGAAACGGAATTAAATCCCGTTTTTAACATGATTAAAAAAAAATTTAAGAGGTTCTTAATAAATTACCAATACTAATTTTTTTCCGTTCATGAACAAATATTTTATTTAAATGTTTTCTCCAATTGCTTTGAATGATTCCATTTTTAGGCTTGGGTACCAGTTTGAAAAAAAAACAGTAAATAAGCCAAATAAAAAGAATTGTTTTTTACGTGGTTATAGCGAGGTTGTCTTTATATCGATAATCGCGTAATCCGTCTATCTTTGTAACTCTATATATCTTTCTTGAATACGTCAGGCTCCGAGAATAAGTGATACTCTAACGATGATAATTAAAAACCAATAGATCTTACTAACTCGATGCACAAACTTTAAACTGTATCTAACAAATTGCAGTTGGTGGGTTTGTATGATGCTGTGATTCGAGCGGAAGAATAAAGTGGTGAAAAAACGCATGGGAACGTGACATGTGGAGGTGTGACGCAGAAGAAGATGAGAAAAGGATAAAAACACATGGCGAGAGATGAAAGTGTTCGTGGGAAGATTGTTATATTTATTGGTGCATTTACAGAGGCGAATCTAGGTACATTAGTTACCGAAAAAAAAACATTTATTTTTAGTATTTTTCTCAACTTATCGTTTGGTTTAATACTAGCACAGACCATCGATACATAATAACAATACAGGGTGTTAAGGGACGTACTTGACTTACTTTAACCACTGATTCCTAAAATTATTTGGAGTAAAAAATGTTAACGCAATTTTGGTCTCCAGTGACTTGAACTTTTGATTTTTTTTTTTCAACAAAAAAACATAGAAAATCGGTAGGAATTGGATAGTTATGGTCGATGTTAGGCGTTTGGTTGTTATTTGTCTGAGTAGACCGTGATGACATGTGGAAAATAAACATAAAAAAATTCAGTCAGGAATCACTGGTTAAAATAAGTCAAGGACTTCCCTTAACACCCTGTATATCAGCCCTCAACTTGTTTTAAAAAGGTTCACGACACCAGCGAAGATCTTCCGTTTTGTGGCAAAAGTGTTGTCGTAATTTGTTGCGTAACGTGGTTGTTTTGCTGGAAATAAATGTTAGATTTTTATCGATACGCCTCCTTGAATATATCTATGATGTGGATATATTATGTAAATACTCATATAACTGATTAAATTGTTAATTATAAAGTCCGTGAGAGCCCCCACCTAAAATATTTCTAACTTCTTATAGTTCGTGTTTAAAAATAATATTCATGCTTCACGGGTTCTTTCGCAGAATTTTAACAATTTATCAAATCTTCAAATCGAGTTAAAATACAAATTCCGTGAAAGTTCTGTTCAAGTTTATTTGTAAATGATTGTTGGGATATAAAAAAAAACTAACTTGAATTAATGAGATAACGTAATCAATCAAAGATAAATAACTTTTTAGTGGTGAGAGAAATGTCCGACAAAGATTGGTAGTTACAACCAGTTATTGATAAAAATGTTTCAAATATGCGTTTTACGAAATTTCTTCTTTATTTTGACTAATTATTAAATAGACATAAATTATTGGTTTTATTGAAATTATTAAAAATATCCGGACAAAAAACACCTCAATCCATATCTGGCGCCACTTCATTGATTGTATTTAATTCGAACTACTTAAAGTGCATTCTAATGCAGTCATTAAGAATGCATTTACCTTTCCTATAACCCCCCACCTCAACTTCCTACTTGCGAGTAGGTATGAATGTGAATGTAAACTCAAGCGATTGTTACCATTAACATTGTACACACGTAATTAATTGTAGTAATGTCCTTTCGAGAATGGACTTAGAAAGTCTGGAAATGTAGATGCAGACAGAACATTGTAAAGGTTTAGGTACATACTTACTTTCCCTTTTATTTGTTTGTCCATGTGTATTGTAGTTATAACTCCTTCGCATTTTAGACATTTATTTATCTATTGAATGCCCGTAGAGCTTTTACAAACACAATAAGCGTCGAACATGTCAATCTGTGAGAAATACTTAGGATGCAGGCAAATTCTCAAGTTATTGTTTTACAAAATTATCTTTTAATTTCTGTCTGTATCTGTGCGATGCCATACGTAGTAATTCAAAATCATGTGTTTTTGGTTTGAAAATTTGGTCGCCTAGAAATGTTTCAGAATTGCTTGTAGATGCTTTAATTAAATACTTTGAGTAGAATACATCTTGGCCTTTGAAATAATCGAGTATTTTTTAGATAAGTCTATTTATAAGCCCAGAAAAAAATAGTGTAAAGGCCTATGAAAACTGCTTTAAAGTTCAAAATCTCCTACTTGCGAACCCTTTTTCGGTTATGATTTTCTTGTATAATGTGGAAAATTAAGTTATTTATAAAATGATCGAAAAAAAAAAAAATATTTATGCCTGAACATCCACAAAATAAAATAATAGGCACTTTTTGGTCATGTTTTTTTCTTGCATAAATCAAAACAGGCGGATGGTGTTAAGCGGGAATTTAAACCTTATTGCCATCTACGTAAGGGTTGTTATTGATAGCGGCTCAATTTAAAATAATAAACGACGTAGTGCATCGCCTTAAATAAATAAATAAACATCATTACAATAAATGTTTATCATTTTAAAAATATAACACGGAAAACTAAACAAATATTTATTACAATACTAGCCATACCCGTTGCTGTGGCTTGGTCTCTCTGTGCATAGAGAAACAGTAGCATTGTGCTTTTACGTCCAACAGAAGGCGAAGTTTTTCTAAAACCACGTTTTTACCTGTCACGGGTGACGTCTGTAAAATATAGGTATATAAAAACACACGCGTATTTAAATGCAACATTGTGTTAACATTTCAAACAATCAGTGAAGAACTTTCCAAGATTTAAGATTTTGAACTAACGTACATTTATATTTTTATTTATAAAAAACAGAAGACAGAAGATAGAATACGGATGATAAAAGATAGAAGACAGAAGAAAGAAGATAGAAGATAGAAGACAGAAGAAAGAAGATAGAATATAGAAAACAGAAGATCAAAGATAGGAATTTAAGATAAAATATAGACGATAGAAGATAAAAGACAGATGATAGGAGATATAAGATAGAAGATAGAAGATAAATGATAGAAGATAGAAGGTAGTAGATAGAAGATAGAAGATAGAAGATAGAAGATAGAAGATAGAAGATAGAAGATAGAAGATAGAAGATAGAAGATAGAAGATAGAAGATAGAAGATAGAAGATAGAAGATAGAAGATAGAAGATAGAAGATAGAAGATAGAAGATAGAAGATAGAAGATAGAAGATAGAAGATAGAAGATAGAAGATAGAAGATAGAAGATAGAAGATAGAAGATAGAAGATAGAAGAGAGAATATAGAAGATAGAACATAGAAGGTAAAAGAAGGAAGGTAGAAGATAGAAGATAGAAGAGAGAATATAGAAGATAGAACATAGAAGGTTAAAGATAGAAGGTAGAAGATAGAAGAGATAATATAGAAGATAGAACATAGAAGGTAAAAGAAGGAAGGTAGAATGTAGAAGGTAGAAGGTAGAAGGTAGAAGGTAGACGGTAGAAGGTAGAAGGTAGAAGGTAGAAGGTAGAAGGTAGAAAGTAGAAGGTAGAAGGTAGAAGGTAGAAGGTAGAAGGTAGAAGGTAGAAGGTAGAAGGTAGAAGGTAGAATGTAGAAGGTAGAAGGTAGAAGGTAGAAGGTAGTAGGTAGAAGGTAGAAGGTAGAAGGTAGAAGGTAGAAGGTAGAAGGTAGAAGGTAGAAGGTAGAAGGTAGAAGGTAGAAGGTAGAAGGTAGAAGGTAGAAGGTAGAAGGTAGAAGGTAGAAGGTAGAAGGTAGAAGGTAGAAGGTATATCTTGTCTTTTCGTATGAGGCAATTCACCCTATAAATGGTGCATTGTATATTTTGTATTAATATGACACCTTCAATAAATTACACTCGAATAAGCTCAATAAAATTAATCTTTTTCTTACTTTCATCTTTTTTAATATTTTATTTTAATAAAATTTTCACATTTTCAAATTTCAATATTTTTATTCTTATTATGTTATCTTATGAGAAACAGTTACAAGGAAGAAATTCATAATCGGTTCTATTTTTTCTATATACCACACGTACAAATGGATAGTGTATAAACATTCGATTCCCGAAATTAAATAAAAAAATATCAGTTATTTTCATTAATAGTTATTTTTTCTTTGATGCAGGACCTTTTGACATGTGCACCGATTCATTGTTACGCGGATCCAGTACAGTTCATGATAGCTTTTTGTTTGACAAGCCCCCAAAGGGCACACAAACTCCAACGGCTCGGAGGGCTTTGAAGCAGAGAATGGACGGTTATCTCGTGAGTATTTCCGCCTGGGGTAAAAATAATCTCGTCGAATTTAATGTTTCAAAGACCCAATCCTGTCTGATTACGTCTAAAAGGGATCCAAATGATAATATAGTCTCCTTCAACGGAAGCAATCTTCCGAACAGGCCTTCCATTGATATGCTTGGTGTAACTATAAGTGACCAGCTCAGGTACGGGGGCTCCATCGAAGCCAGAGTAAAGTTGGCCTCTCAGAAGCTGGGCGTACTGTACAGTAGGGTGTATCGATTTTTAACTTTTTTTTTGTTCTCAAATTCCAAGTTGAAAAAAAGTTGCTACTAGGTACCACAACTTACCACAAAAAAATTTGGATTTTTAAAAAAATGTTTAGGTCTCCCGCACAAGGCCCAAAGTTTTAATTTTTTTCAAAAAAATTTCAAATTTTTTTAAAATTAAAAAAAATAAAATCGTAACTTTTGTGTTTATTCTAAGTTAAAAAACAGTAATATTAGGGAATAAAAATAAATAGGTAGTTTAAACTTTTTTGATATGATAAATGATAAATGTTTTTTATTTGTACACAAAATTACAAAATTTCATCAAAATTAACAAACTTTAGGGCTTGTGCGGGAGACCTAAAATCCATTTTTTATAAAAAAAAATCGTTTCTTACTTATTTTTATGCCCTAATATTACTGTTTTTTAACTTGGAATAAACACAAAAGTTACGATTTTATTTTTTTAAATTAAAAAAAAATTGATATTTTTTGAAAAAAGTTAAAACTTTAGGCCTTGTGCGGGAGACCTAAACATTTTTTTAAAAATCCAAAACTTTTTGTGGTAAGTTGTGGTACCTAGTAGCAACTTTTTTTCAACTTGGAATTTGAAAACAAAAAAAAAGTTAAAAATCGATACACCCTACTGTACAGGGCCCGCAGATACTTTAATAGTACATAACTGCTGACCCTGTACAAATCGCAAGTGCGCCCGCCCTACTGTCGAATTTGGCAGCCATCTCTGGTCCGGAGCCCCTAAATACCTGAAAAAACCCTTGACTCTGTGCAAAAACGGGCGGTCCGTTTGATAGATTCCCCAATCTTAACAAACGGACTGCAATCTTTAGAGCACAGGCGTCAGGTAGTTATGCTGCCCTTGTTCTATCGGTATTACAATGGAAGATGCTCTGAGGAACTAGCGTCATTGATCCCTTCGGCATCGGTGCGTAGTCGGGATACACGCGAAACGCGCGCCCAACATTTGTACACGGTTGATATTTGTCACATGAGAACGGGTCGATTCTACGATTAGTTCTTAAGTTGAACAGCTCGGCTGTGGAACGAGCTGCCGGCCTCTGTGTTTCCTCCCTCCTACAACATGGGACTCTTCAAGACCCATGTTCACACCTTCCTCTCCACAAAAAGACCCTCCACACATCATCCCCAAAGATGACATAGGCCCTGAGGGAAATTATTTTCTTCAGGGCCTCCTGTGTGGAGTTAATATAAAAAAAAGGACGGATTGCTTTTAAATATATCAAAAAGGTCTGTATATGTATTGACAGTTTGGTGAAATAGCGCATAGTTGTAGTTAGTGAATAGTTACTGCCATTGTCGTCACAGTGGAAAATATGGTGGAGTCGAGAAGATAGGTAAGTACTTGTAAATAAAAGGTAAGTGAAGATCACATTTATCAAAGTAGTCCGGGGTGGCACCATTGTAGGAATTGTGGTTTAAAAAATCTTTCACTAACTTTCTAACCAATACGCCGTTTCTACGCAGGGGTAGGCAGAAAGGACCACCAAACAACTCGGTCTTGGCACACACGACTTGCTCCAGCAATGAACAAAAAAATTCAGTGAATCAAATACGACCAGAGTCAGTTTAACAGAAAGTAAGGATGAACGACTAATAAATGTGAATGAAGCGAGAAGTTTATGCGAAGAAGTGTCTGTGTGTGGTGTGGGTAACACCCTCTCTACCTTCATATTTTGGTTATTTTCGTTGTTAAATCTGACTAATCTATGAAACTTTCTTCAAAGGGCCCCTCACCAAAATACTCGACAAAAATATTTATATTACGTAAAAAACAAACAAATTAATTTTCCATCTGCAACTTCACGCTTCGTACCTTTACGTGACGGGTGCATCAATCTACAGCATTTTGCTAACTAAATTTAGCCTGCGGCGCGATGCCCCAACCAGACAAAACGTGTTGTGTTTATTATTTGTACTTAAATTAGATATTATTGGTAATGGGGTGTGGTCTGTAGAAAGACTTGTCCGGGTGGTCGGGAATTTGCCGTTACGCTGCTGACTTTTTTTTAATTCTTACCCGTGAACTTCTGCGATCTTTACCGCGATAAAGGGATTTAAAAAAAAAAAGAAAAATGTTGGACCTAATAACACAACAAATTATTTATTTTATTTATTTCTCCATAAATTTCATTACAACATAATTAACTTTATCACAACATATTATATTACATACACTCTCTTGAAAAGGTGGATTCTTGTGCTCAGGAGAGGAAAACGAATATATATTATTACTTACTACTATCGTGAAAAGTTATAAATGAAAAATTTTTAAGTAAAGTTATAGAGTGATAATTTTCATAGCGAAGGTAAAGTTTAAAGTGAAAAATGAGCATAATTATTTGAAAAAGCACTTATGCACGTCTATCTTTACTCTGTATCCTTTCACTTTGTAACTTTTCACATTGAACTTATGCACTTCGTTTCTCAAAAAAATTCACTTTTATTTTTTTTTTAATAATTTTACACAATAATTTACAAAAGTAGTTGTTATATCTAAGTTCTCCTCTCCTAAGCACAAGCATCTGCTTTATCATGAGATTATATGTAACATAATATAAATCACAAAATTAATTAATAGGCAGAAAAAAATACTAATTGTAAATATTTTTGGTTACTTTGAATTAAAAACTAATTCTATATAATATTATTATATTGTACTCATACATGTATATAGTATCCTTGATTTTAACTTCTTTATTCTTAACCTTACATTTTATAAGTAATAGGGAAAATCAAAAAATTACCTAACCCTCCTAACCCAACACTAGAATTCGATGCTACGTTGCCCACAGATTTGTAAAATGTAATCCCCTGTACCTTTATGCGCGTCAAGCCTCGGATACAAATCTCAGTACAAAAGCATGCTTTTGGAGAGTAGCTAGCATGCTAACTACTCGAGTATTTGTGGGTCAGTACACCCACGCTAGATACAGGCATAGCTGGCTAAGTTGGAATCCCGACTTCTAGTATTACGTAGTGGAATCCGAAAGCTTATCAATGCAAGTTATATAATATATAATCAAATGCATCATTTATAATTTTATATAGAAATACTAGGTCAGTAAAAATCCTTCTATCAGACATTTTAAGCATGTTCACTTCATTTCAAGAGTTTTGTATTTGCGACAAAATTGCTGGAATACCCTTTTCAAATCTTAGAAAACGTAATAATTATTTTTTATTCTTTCAATGGCTTGTACATGAATATTGTAATATGGGTTCCAGACGGGAGAATTGTACTCAAGTTGACTTCTAACAAAGACAACATATAACAGTTTTATAAACTTAATATTGTTGAAATTTTTAGTTTTTTTACATAACATATAAAATTCAACTTAAGTACAATTCTAACTATTTGACATTTTGAGATATTTAAGTAAAGTCTGTTTTCATTGTCAAATAGTACAATTCTAACTATTTGACAATGAAAACAGACTTTACTTAAATATCTCAAAATGTGAAATAGTTCGAATTGTACTCAAGTTGACTTCTAACAAAGACAAAACTTAATATTGTTGAAATTTTTAGTTTTTTTACATAACATATAAAACATTTAAATTCATAATATTGTTACAATAGTACATAGTAAATGGCGTAAGAACAACCTGGTTATAAATCCCAATTATTGTAAACCCCTGTTAGAGATTTCCGTTTTGTGGTTAACAAAAGAAAGATTTGATTGAAAAGTGATACCTAAGTCTTTAATTTATGTTAATGTCTCAAGAGTATTGTTATCAATTTTGTAACTATAGAATACTGGGTTTTATATTCCAAAAAATCTAACTATTTGACATTTTGAGATATTTAAGTAAAGTCTGTTTTCATTGCACCAAATTAACAATTTGTTGATATTATCGTGAAGAATATTACAATGATAAATATATAAAACAATTCTAAAAATGTTGAGGTCATTAGCAAAAAGTAAGATAAATGCATCATGAAATATTTTTGTAATATAATTTACAAACAAGATAAACAATATTGGTCCTAGGTGCCAACGCTGTGGGACTCCACTCGTTGCATTATTTTTTTCTGACTGGGAGGATTTTATTTTAACAATTTATTTTCTACCAGTAACTTACCAGGCTAATATGTTTCACGTATACCAAGCTATATTATTATTGTAAAGAGACAAACCGATAGGTATAAGTGTGTCCGCTGTGCCCGAGTTCACGTCAATGTTCTCTTACTATGAGAAATTTTCAAATAATATCCAAATTCCTCCTTGAATACGAAAGGTCTTATGTAAATTTCTGAAATCGATTTTCTTTCAAATCATTAGAGGTCACGCTTTTAGGGATTTTCTATTCGGTGGTGCTAATGATGGTAGGCACATCCAAATATTTTTTAATTTTACTTTATTTTATAAATTTATCATTCAGGTTTTACGTTCGGAATCAAGGTAATTTCGCTTTTTCGCTTGATTCTGATGAGGCAACAATAACTTCTTCCGATGACTATGATTTAGAGTTAAAATTATCTCTCTCAGTTGGTCCAAGAGCTAAGAGTTGAAGTTAGTCAAAATAATTTCTTCGAATACCTGGTTGGTTGAAAACGTACTGAAATAACGTTTCCTCCCGCTGAGATTCCTGTCGAGATGAGAAAATTAGATTCATCATAAATATTATATATTGAAAATATATATCTACGGTAAAATAATATATTATTAGATATATTACTTACCTACCTCCCTCAGAAAGTATATTTAATAATGTTGCCTTGACCTAGTGGCTGAATAACAAGGGCATTACTAATAAACAACTTCTAAAATTTTCACAACTGATAAGAAAACCGTTATTATGTAGGGTAAATTGCTGTTTATCAATTATTGTATAAAATTTAAAAAGGGGGGTATGTAGCTAAACCTATTTAAGTACTAAACATAAACAAACCTCTCACTAACTAACCTAACTACTAACTAACAGCTACTGACTAACCCAACCACCCGCAAAACGCTACCGTAGTAAAAAAATACCATTTATTTAGATATCAAAAGAATGATTTGTTTTCAAAATTTAAATAGCAAATTCAGAATAATTATTATTATTCGAATACCTTTTATAATATGTTTTTTATTAATATATTTGAATAGTGATTATTCAAAAATACTCTTTTCCGCCCTTCTTTTCATTGTCAACTATTATAAACTTTTTTTTGATATGTGTATTTTCAAATTGTTTTTAAACTGACATAGAGCTGTTATTATTGTGCGGTAGATGCCTATTACTGATATTACCCAAGTATCTACGTGCTTAGTAGGTAGGTACTAATTTTAAGGTACCTACCCAAATATTATTACCACCAATATTGAGAACTCCACATGTATATTATTTATTTTCGAATAACGAATGATACGAGCATGAAAAATCTATTTATATCATTCATTTGTCAGCTGCCGGAATGAAATCCGCACCGCGTCAGTTTATTATGCAAAGTTTTCTCGAGTGTAACGGATCAACGGATGATGTTATTATTATGTAGGAAGGTAATAAGATGCAGAAAGCTGATATCATGAGAATGTGTTCACCTCATTCACCTCATTGATCTGTTGGGAATAGTTTGATTTTATTCCAGAAATCTACAGTTATTATCTATACAATTTGATGAAACTTCGGTACTTAGGTACTATGTAGGTACTTATAACATTTTTTAACCCTCTTAAGTCGCAGAAACTGAGCTTCATTGCTGTAAAAATATATATGATGATTTAAATCGGGCCAGGGGAGCAAGGGGGCATACACTGCAGGAGGTAAAGAGTAAGTACTTTACTGCTATAATATACCGACGAATATTTAGGAAAATTTGGTATTCCTAAATATCAAATTTTATATATGTATATATTTTCAAAGCATCACCAAGCTGACATGTTACGTCCTAAAGAAATTAGTTTCTATCGGGGCCCACCTGTGTGAAGTTAATGTTAAAAATATTCATAAAATACAGCCATTCATGACAACAACATTATTGACGTGTTATTTTTCAAGTAACCTTTTGATTTATTGTATGTTTCTTGATAATTTCTTGATTTTGATTTTCAGCTTACTGTGGTGGTAGTAGGAGATTTTCAAATATTGTCAGGTTATTCGTAACCCGGGAATGTTTGTCTTTCTTAAAAAAAACGGTTAAAATGGTTGGATGATTTTAAGCCCCAAGCCCCCTTTTTGATGATGTTTCGATTGAAACATTTCGATCAAGTAAATCATAGGTTCTCAAACTTATTTCGACCACCGCCCACTTTGAGATTTAAAAAAAAATCTAGTGCTCCATATTTTGTATCATCATTACATTACAATCTGTTGCGTATTGAGATACAAAAACAGTTATCTACATAGATAAAAATGTTAATGTTCGTTTGTTCAAAATCTTAAGTCTCCGAAATTTCTTCACCGATTACTTTGAAATTTTTACACAACCTTGCATTCGAATATGCATGTGTTTTTATGTATTATTATATTATAAGTGTCACCTTTACGGGTAAAAACATGTTTTTCCAACAATCAATAATCTGTTGGACGTAAAAGCAACACGAGCTATTGTTTCTATATCTGCTCAGACAAACTGAGCTACAGCAACGCTTGGCGGGGTACGGCTGGTTGAAAATATAATCAAAACGTGTAATTTAAACGTGCATTGTAATATGAATAGGACAGATAGGGTGCGAGCAAGTTAGAACATGTAAGATAATCATGTCAATTCATGCAGGGTTGTAAAAATCGCGTTATTTTACAAAAACATGTTAGAAATTTTAAGCTCCCTTGAGGTGATTGTCTCACGAAAACGGCGCTATACAAATAATCCAATCATTAAGAAGTAGTTCTCTTCATTGGTGTAGAAATACTAAAAAACATGTTTTCACTATTTTGTTCTTATGCCATTCACTATGTATGTTTGTAACAATATTATAAATGTTATTATATTTTAAAATAATAAATTGTGAAAATACTTTTTCGATATTAAAAAAAATCCTTGCTTCTTTTTACACCAACCCCACAACAAAATAATTTCCCTTTGTCATCTTTGGGGGTGCTGTGTGATTCTTTTGATGGCCACAAACATAGCACGAAATGAAGGTGGATAGTCCGATACAGTTTTCCATACAAACTTTTAGAAACCAATGGCGGTGATAGAAAAGATATAATTCCCTTATTAGTGTGTTTTACTTAATTTAAAAACTTACTAACAAAGTGGCGAATACCCAGTTTTGTTATAAAAAAATGTTATAATGAAGTAAAACAAACTTGTTGTTTTTAGCTAGATGTTCTCGGATTTTTATAGATCGAATTTGTCTGCCGTGGTCCATCTACATTTCCTTAATGCCCCCTAATTTTCTTTGAGCCTTCTAATGCTCCAACGCTTACAAGGGGGCGTTATCGCCGACTTTGAAAAAGACTGATATAAATGTTTCGATCATGCCCATATTGCCCATCACTATGTTGAACCATAAAGATATTTTACGGTGAATTTTCCGTTTCTTGTAGTTTAGAATCTTCTCTACGTCTATTTTTTTCTACTAGATAATCCTTAGGGACAAAAATAAAACGACAGTTCTTTGTCATGGTCAGCTCTCGTTTCGGCGGTTTTGGTTGATCTAAGTTCCATTATTATTTTCTTTTGTTTTATGTTATTTTTATGTTTATTCATGTTACACTGTTAATGATTTTTTAAATAAAACAATTATTGATCTTGTGTTAGGTTTGTTTTCCTTACTAATAGAAAAATACTTTGAAGCATAAAAATAATAAAATTCAATTTAGATCTATCACAAAAAAAATTGCTTCAAATTATTCACATAATAAACTAAAGTGTTGACAAGAATACAATGTGCTCTATATGTAGACACAAAAGTGCGAGGCTGAATATATTATCTTTCTCATTATTTTTACCTCCATCCCAACCTTTTTATTTTTATTTCGTAGTTTGAAAACTAATAATTCTCGTCGCAAAACAAGCACTGCTCAAATAATACATCTAGCCCCGTGTAATAAATTCGTTTTGTTTTATTTTTAAAAGTAGGTACTTACTAATTTCGGTGAATGTCGGTTGTCAACACTTTCAGTGTCCCGTCGTCGAGTTGGCTGCATTGTCAAATATTTGATAGTTCGTGACAGTGCGTGTGCGTATGTGTGTGTTGATAGTTGATATTGATAGCGAATCTGGATCTGATGTTTTTGATAATGTTCATTAATTAAACACAATATGACGTCCACTAGCGTCTACAATGATTTTTTTACACAAAAATATTAATCTGATCCCGCGGCAATCAACGGCACGTCTGTAGACCGGATTGATCGAAATTCCGGGGTGTCATCAGATCAGGGGGTGTTTGTTTTCTGCAAAATGGCAGAAAATCAAGGAAATTCATCAGACCAAGGTTTGTATCGTTTTCGCAAAAGAATATTCTTGTTTTAATTGTGCTAACGTGGTCGCTAATCTCATTGAGAAACAAACTGGTCTGTGATAAAAATTAAGAATGGCGCAATTATTTGCTTTCGGTTGACAGATAGAGATATTTATGATTTTATACTTTTCTTATCAAAAAAGGATCATAACTCCCCAATTTTTATTATATTCTCTATGTTTTGTACTACAGCATTGTTGTTTGGCAAAGAGCAAACATTTTGACTGACATAATTATCTGGTTTTGCTGAATCAAATCATGTTATCAATTTGTTTAATTTCGTATGATCCAAAGGAATGTAAATCGTATGAAGTCTAGAATATGTCAATTATCTCTTGTATCGCCAATCCTGATAATAACATTATATTACTTTCGTGTTCCCTTAGACAGATAATCCTCCAATTCATCTCGCATGACAATAGCAAACACCTTGATGTTTTATTATATTCTACTCTTATTTAAACACAATTCCATTTATCGATCACTCTCACATTTATTGGAAATACATTTTTGTATAATCCACCAAATAATCAACATTACAACACCCAGATTGGCAGCGCTGATATTCTAAAAAATCAAAAATTTCATGTTATCAGTATATATTTTATCGAAAATGAATTTTACGTCATAATAATGCATTATTTTTGTATTTAAAAATATGGTCATCTTGTAAGATAGCGGGACACACATATTACAAATGTATTTTTTAAATAACACTTTTATTCAACTAAATTACTATAAAAATAACTATTTACATCAGGGTAGATGGAAATTACTGCATTAACCCTTTAAATGCCGGAAGGTATTTTGCTTGGATGTACCGACAGGCCGCGATTTTTTTAGCTTTAAAAGAAGCTTCATTTAGATCACTCTAAAGTCAATATAATCTGTGAACTGTTATATTATAATTAGTTCTTCATCATCCCAATATATTTCACCGTGGGTTCCATATTTTAGATTTTTCAAATTACTTGAGTTTGACAAGCTAAATCATCATATAGAACAGCGTGTTAACGCGCTCATTTTGTATGGCCGGCCTTGTGAGCGCGTTTACGCGCTTAAGGCACACAACCGGTTAAAGTTCAAATTTTCGTGCGATTTGACAGTTTGACCATAATAATTGGATAACTTGTACAGTGTCGTTTTTGTGAAAAATTACCTCATGGGTGCGGTACAATTTATTACGAATTCCTAGTCTCTATCAAATTTTATTATTTACTAACAGATTCAGAAAAACATACATATTATTGTCAAAAAATGTAACATGTAAACATTTATAACAGACACAGACAATACATACTTACCTGGCTGGTCACTTCAGATAAATACACATTTATTTAGAAAAGTTTTGCTCGTAGAGGACACTATAGTAAAAACACAGGACACTGATTTTACAATTGCTATTTTACCCTCCATTACTAATGATATTAAATATATAACCTCTTTTTTTTCTTCTTGTTTGATATATTTGTTTTTAATTTTTGTATTGAGCGTGGCCAGCGATTCTAAAAGTTGACCAAAATTATTTACAACTCTAGCAATCTTACAACAATGCTTTATTTATTTTAATATTACATTTAGTTACAATAGTGTCGTATTGCCCATCTCACTATGTGTGATATCTTATACTTACATTGTGAACAAACTTTGGCATAGAAACTAATAAAAGCAGAACCTTATTGTACAAGTTAAAAGCATATTTTGCATGACTTTTATTATGTAAAAAGTCTAAAGCATTGAAAAAAATCTACTTTTAGTCTATGTTACTTTTCTAGTCACAGTTTAACCCAATGTTTGACTATGGCAGTTTCTAACGATTAACTAATTGCATCGCTTTGTATTGGCGATGGCAGCCTATTAACGCACTTTCTTTGGTTGAAATTATTCTAGTCTGCGAGTGTTTTCGTTTTTATACATATACCGCAAGACTCCAAACTGCCCCGAGTCAGTCGGTCTGGCATTCACAATTGGGGTATGTTTAGAAGCAAGAAGGCAGAAGTGGGGAAGATTAGGAAATACCTGGAGATGGGGAGGAGGAAGGTCAGGGAGTACCTGGCTATTCAAATTATATCACTAAAAGCAGCTAAAGCCATTTCAAGCAACTTAACTATTATTCTTAATGGTGATCTTTCACCAGGGTGATACTGTGAATTCCTACCACATTGCTGCGGTAACTAAAAACACAGTGTCTTACTTGGGACTCAAAGAACACACTGTGTTTTTATTTACCACGGCAGTACATTCCTATATATGAATTCAAATTTCAGGGATATCATAATTGATGTAATTTGAGCATTTTTTCACATATTTTAAGGATCCTATCTCTTAATTTTACAAAACCCGTCTCCAATAAAAACATAATAAAAACCAGGTCATCAACAAATAAAAACACTGAACATTCCGATAACACACACCACACACGGACAAAGACACTTTCAATACTACGCAACCAAACTTTTTAACAGTATGTCCATTACTTTGAAACAACTAATGACTACAAATACATCTGCAAACTTTCTCAAAAAACATATCGTAGCCCGGATAAAAAATCAAGATATTCACTTTATTCAAAAGATTATAATTCCAAACCAAACATAACCAAAATATGATAAGTAAAATTAAATATTATACACGTTCTTCAAGAATTATCCAAAAATACATACACGCACATATAAATGTGTGTTTTCATGTTTCAATATGTCTGTGAAAAAAAAAAAAAAAAAAAACTTTCCACTACAACACATAAATACCTGTCACACTTAATCACAAACACGTTAACACCTCAGCACAGGTTCAAGTGATGTAAAATGTGTATTCAAGAATAGACATAAATAAATACTGATTAATGTAATCGAGAATCTCATCCCAAAATATCATAGTACTTGTCTTCAGTATTCATGTATGTATTTCAGAATTTCCATATCTAAAATCATCAACTTAACCTCAAAAAAAATCTAATTTCTAGGTCGCAGCCGTCCCACGATCCCCCGCCTGGACATGACCCACGACCCGCTGGCGGAGAAACGGCGACAGCTGAAGCTGAGCATCCAGAGTGGGCCGGGGGCGGCCAGCGGCTTCCCGCAGCCGGGGGCCTTTGTACCCTTCACCAGCCGGCCCGTGGAGAACACCAGCTCGGGGGCACGCCCTCGGTTATCCCACGGCAAGACGAGACCCATGCCTAACATACTTCCAGACGCGAATGCACGGTAAAATCATTTCACATTTTCAATGAGATTCAATTCAATTTAGATTTTTTTTAATTAAGTGAACAGTCCCTACGATACAGACATGTTGAAACGTGTTCCAATCTTCAGTATAGGAAAGTAATTATTTTGATGAAATAAAAATAGACTTTCCTGTAGGAAGAAGTCCTGTCGGCTTTAAAAACTTTTTAACCCTTACAAAAAGATTGGTACACAATGTTCATACAGAATTATCGGACGGCAATACCGTTTCAGCCGTTCAAGTAGGACCAACGTAAAAGGTAGAACTACCCTTCCCGGCGGAAGAGTGTAAAAATATTGGATTTTTGGAGGAGTCATATATCTTTTTACTTGTCATGTAGAGTAACCTCCCGAAGCTAGTGCACTATATCACCGAACGTCTTTTATACATACATAGCGTGAATGCAGTGTAAAGGTTAATTGATATTGAAATGACCATCCCAACAGATAATAATGACTCTTAGGCCCATTGTCCACGTAACCGCACGTCATACGCACGCTTTCGTCAATTGATTACAAGACGAATGCTTGCATCTTGCGTAGAAACAATGAAATCTGTGTCCACAAAGCGGCAACGTCACGTCAGTCGCTCGTCATGCGTTCGTCATGCGGTGCGCGCGGCAATATGTCACTACTCGACCGACCGCATTGCAGTATTTTGTCTTTGTATCAGTGGTCCAACAGTAGAGACTAAATTTTGGTACGTATGTTTAGTCATTCGGTAAAATGATTGAAATACAAAATCATCTTCTGATAACTCTCTGGCAGCAACAAACAATCTACAATTTATATTTATTTCGATGTATGGATGAATCCAGTACTTTCTTCGCCTGTTTCGTTGTCTTCTAATAAAATTGTGTGCTATAATCACTTCATCGTCATCACGGCCGGTTTGACGGCCGGCGTGGTCTAGTGGTATACGCTTTTGACTACAGATCCGAAGGTCGCGGGTTCGAACCCGGCGTGCGCAAATAAATTTTATTTGATTAATTTGTGTTATTTCACAATTAATTAATTTAAAAATAATATATAGTATATTTGCGGCACGTTCCAGAGTGGAAGATACTCTCAGTATCGCCCTGGTGTAAGACCACCATTCAGAATTGAAACGTTGCTTGAAATGGCTTTAGCCGTGTTTGGTGACCAGATCTGAATAGCCAGGTACTTCCCCACCTTCCTCTTCCCCATCTCCCTCCCCTCCCCAATACCCTCAGCCTCACAACATACCCCAATTGGGGATGCAATAGTCTCACTGGCTCCAGACGGGAGCAGTTGGGACTCTTGTGCGGTAATACTGTAAAAAAAAAAAAAAAACTTGACATTTTCACAACAAAAGACGTGCTTTCTCGATGCTAGTTGAAAGAAAACTGAGACATTTTGTAACATGACTGACTATTGCATGAAGCAGCGTGGACACAACAAATATGCAAAATACGCCTATCGTCATTTGTAGGTTACATGCATCCTACAAAAGATGATTGTGTGGACAATGGGCCTTAGTCTTAATGAATACGATGGCGAAGATATTTATGAGTTTATGAAATATGTAACATACTTGTAGTGACTTGTCTTGTTTCAGACATTTTTTGTCATAGTGAAATTGACATTGTGAGCTGAAAATAGTTATTTTGACCTGGAAATTCCAGACAGAAAAAAACTCTGCAAATTTCCTGATGCCAGAGCTCACTGTTCAATATTTTTTTTCTGCTTTCGACGAAAGATTTTTTATTTATTTAAGCAAATCACTTGTAAAACTTTTGCCATATTTTGGCTCAGAAAATCGTAATATACCACACGGAAATGTGACCATATTCTTCTGTCATTCTATTTTTTAAAACTCTAATTGCCTATTTGTATCGCACAAAAATAATTTCTCCATTTTTTATCAAAGAAGCATCTGATATTAAAACGGCAGGTTATTTTCACGACTGCTGTGTAAATACCACAGCGTTGCATCTGATAATAACTGCGCACAATTGGATTTGAGTGCTGGGCACACAAAGAAATGATTTATATTATATTACGCTAGACTCGCACTCTCAATTATTTTTATCAGTGTTCTGAGAATCCTCTATCATTCTGATGTGATGATGAACCCCCACTCAAATAAATTGCTTTATGATAATACTGAAAATTAATCTGATTTGTTCTAAGAATGTTTATGCAGTTTTTTTATAGCAAATCTCAGTTTTTCTAATACATATAATGTTAAATCTCTACGTCAGGAATACCGAGTTACCGCCATCTTGAGAACAATCCATAAGATAATCAACACCTCCGTCATAGTCGCGTTTGGTGACCGTACTGCATGGCAGGTCAGAATCGGGAGAAGCCGGTTCAGGAAGACCCTTTTCTCCGTGGGAGGGGTGGATTCACATGTCACTTCTACCCACCCCTAATAAGACCCTCAAAGATTTTACCAGGCCCTGAGGGAAAATATTTGTGTAAAAAAATAAATTATATACAGGGTGTATCGGCACTAACCCGACAAACTTTAACCTTAGCACATTTGGAGTAAAAAATGTTATGGGCACTTTGCTGTCCGGTAGCATTTTTTTTTCAATTAAAAACAAAAACATTTAAAATTTCCACACTACATCACTGTCATTGGCATTGCGTTTCGTGTTCAACAGCTGTTATAAGCAAGTATGTCAAAAAGCGTCTTCGCTCTTTCGCACATACTAAATAATAATAGTTAAAAATGAGACGAATGGTGCCGTGCCATTTCGTTGTGATTGTAAGTGTGCGCCAATATAGGTACACACGTGCATTATTCAACGGAATTCGAATAAAATATTTGCCAGATGGGTTTTCAAACTTTGACAAAGGATAAAACAGTGGTGACGTGTGGTGAAAATATGAATAATAAATTTTTTATTAAAAAAACACGTTACCGGACAGCAAAGTGCACATAAGATTTTTTACTCCAAATATGCTAAGGAATAGCTGGTTAAAGTTTGTCGGGTACGTGCCGATACACCCTGTATAGGTTCTTTTGTGTTAGCTGATATCCTTGCATTGTTTAATCTTTCAAGACTTAATTGAAATGTATGAATTTTTCATGACAATATAATATATAGGCTTATTAAGTCTTATTTATTTTAATATGTTTTTTGCTGTTTATGATTTTCCAGTCACAGTCCGAGTCATCGTAGTAGATTAAGGTAGAAAAGACTCCATTTTGAAATGCTCAAACACTAATAATTTAAAACAATGGCAAATGCTTTGATTTACAATCATTTTCTTAATAAACCCAAAAGATGTAAGTCCTGTGTATTCAATATTGATTACAAAATAATATTCATGTTTTAATAAAATCATCCATGTAACTTTGAATCCTTCATGCAAATAATTTGTAATTAATCCAAATCAATTTCGTATAGGTTATGTGTATTTATTAAGATTGAAAAATTTGTGTTGTGTTTTCTCTTTTGTAAATATATTTTTCCTCTACTGATTTTTGTTAGCAAATGAACCAAATCCCAATGTTAAACTTTAACCAAGATACCAGAATGTTGCTTGCGTTTAACTAAACTTAACGTTACTGAAACCTCTAAGAGAAATTTTTACACACTCCATTTATGATGTACATCAGGGGTGTCCAAACTAGATGGGACCCAGGGCCAATAAAAAAGACTAAATACATTGGTGGGCCGCAAAATATTTATAAAAATAAAATACTGGTAATAATACGTAATATCGTTATTTTATTATCTACTTTTTCATTAATTTGTCTTTTACAATTCTGTCAACATCAACCTCAATACTAGTGGTAGCTAGGCGCAGTGCATGTTTAAGTGAAGTATCTGTCAATGAAGACCTGTATTTCGATTTAATAAACTTCATTGTTGAATATGCACTTTCACAAAGGTAGGTACTGCCCATCATCGAGCCCATTTTTTGCCCGAAATTCGTCAGTTTCGGGAAACGTTCAGCGAGGAGCTTAAAAAAATCAATTCCTGTTTCTGTTCTGCCCTTGTAAAAGGGGTCTGATTGCAGATCACACAGTTCCAATTGATAATCAATCTTCACACTCGCAACTGCGATCGTTAATGGATGAGTAAAGAGAGCTATATCACTCTCAATTTTTTTTAAATCCGCAAAACGCCGCTCAAATTCGACGATTATTTCGTCCATGTATTTGAGGTGGTCCAAAAAATTACATTCTTCAAAATTTTTCATCTCTAAATAATGTTCTTTACAACTTGAAAAAAAAGAAAAATCATTTTGTTGTTGAGACGTTTTGAACATTTCAGTTTACTTCTGAATCCATTCACATTTCCGTACATGTTGGCTATATTGAGGTTTTTACCTTGCAATTTTAAATTTAATTCATTCAAGTGTTGCATCATATCAGTTAAAAACGCAAGATCAGCCAGAAACTGAGGATCTCGCATTTTATCTTGTAGTTCAGAAGTGTCAGATGATATCTCATTTTTTAGAAATAAAGGTATTTTTTTTCTTAAGGCGAAAAAGCGTTGCAAGCACTGGCCAGCACTTAGCCATCTGATTTCCGAATGCAATAGTAAATCTCCATAGTTTGCATCGATTTCACTTAAAAGTCTCTAAATTTTCTATGTGTCAATGCCCTGTTTCCACCTTTAATCAAATTGGTTATCCTTATAACAACTTTCATAGCATTCATTTGACGCAAAGATTTTCCACACAAGGCTTCCTGATGTATAATACAATGCAACAACGGGCAATCAATGCCATTTTGTGTTAGAATTCCCGCGAATCCTGTCACTGTCCCGGTCATAGCTTTTGCCCCATCGATCACAATACAAGAACACTTACGAAATCCTCCATATTCTACTATAGTTTTGTTAACCGCTTCAAATATATCACTGCCTTTAGTTGTTCCATGAAATGGTATTAAATCCAGCATTTCTTCCGTGATTGTAAAATCTTTGGAAATGCAACGTATAAAGATTATTAATTGACTGACATCGGTCTGGTCGGTACTTTCATCCAAACATATTGAATGGTATTCGCAATCTACAAAGTAATCACATATTTTTTTTGTAATATAATTACCCATGTCCTCTATTCGTCGCGCCACCGTTTGATGAGATAATGCAACAGATTCAAACTTTTCCGCTAATTTCGGCTGCATAAAGCGTTTAGCCATTTCAACTGCGCATTTTTTTATTAAAACTCCATCACTAAATGGTTTTTTTGCTCTGGCTAATTGTAATGAAACTTCATATGAGGCAGCCAAGCTTTGTTCATTCTCAGTACTTACTTTTGAAAACATACTTGTTTGCTGTATTACTTTTTTTTTGTACTCAGCCACCATAACTTTTCTTGCTTCACCAACATGTTTTTTATACTTTTCTTCATGTAAAGAAGTATAGTGTCGCTTAACATTATATTCTTTACTTACAGATAAAACTTGCATACAAATCAAACACTGAATTTTATTGTTATTGTTGGAGATAAAGTAGTCTAACTCCCATTTCGCATTGAATGTACGATTTTCTTCACTTAACTTCCTCTTCTTTGTAGACATGATGAAAAGTTCAATATACTCAAACACAAAGCGAACAACGTAATACCAAACTTTAAAATAATGTAAAAGTCTTTAATAACCTGAGAGTAACCTTGCGCAATCAAAACTTTCATTGCGTTGAATGACAAGTGACAAACAAATGCCCAATGAACGATGCGCGGTAGGTACCTATTTTGAGTTCGGGGAATTCCCCGAATTCTCGAGTCAATAGTGATGTGAGCGACGTGATCGAACATACCCAAAACGTTTGAATTTCGTCGCGAGAAAAATAGTTTGCTCATTAATGTATTTAAAACTTCGAACAAAGAAGATAATGAACTAAAATCTGAATAATAATTGTTTTCATACAAAATGTGACAAGAAATAAATAAAGTAACTAAGTTAAAGCAATTATTAATTAAAATAAATATAGTTTAAAAAAACTAAAAAACACGCTTTTAAATAATATCGAACTAAAAACTTCAAAATAATTTTTAAAATAAGCTTAAAGCAATAATGAATGAAAAATGATAGTATTATTGTTAAAAAGCGTGGGCGCTTTGTGCCATATTTTTCGTATATCGTGCGCCCGGCGCTTTTTCACAATAATACTATCATTTTTCATTCATTATTGCTTTAAGCTTATTTTAAAAATTATTTTGAAGTTTTTAGTTCGATATTATTTAAAAGCGTGTTTTTTAGTTTTTTTAAACTATATTTATTTTTCACTTTTTAGTTTCGTATGCTACAAAAGCGTGTTTTTTTAGTTTTTTTAAACTATATTTATTTTTCACTTTTTAGTTTCGTATGCTACAAAAGCGTGTTTTTTTAGTTTCTTTAAACTATATTTATTTAATGGTAGTTTCTTTATTACCGACTATAGTTCTAACAGGTAACTTTTATTCCGGAGAGGGAGCCTGAGAAACGGCTACCACTAGGGCCGAGGAAGGCAGCAGGAGAGTTACATACAAGCAAGCAAACAAGCAAGCAAGCAAGCAAACAAACATACAAGTGAAGTTAATATAAAAGCGTGTTAATAAAGTATTATTATATGCAGTGGGTACACCTACAGACCTCTTTGTAGTCGGTGTAACCGAACCGGACTTTTTTTTGAAGTCGGTTAAAAAAAGGTTCAATGGGCCGCAATAATCTAAACCGGCCCGGCCGCAATAATCTAATCTATCACGGCCCGTGGTTTGGACAGCCCTGATGTACATAATAGCGATAATATTGTGTTGAAAAGTCACCTCTTTGACTTTCGCGGTGAAGAGTGAGACAACAATAGTTGGATATGTATATATGTAGCAGCGTTGTCTCTTAGCATCCTCATTCTATAGCAGACCACCAGCCAGTTCAGACATTAGTCAGCAGTAATCCAATTCTTATAAATCGCGTGTGTTATATTATTCAAATACATTGTAATGGTACCTGACAGAATATTCTTATTTCCAAATAACCATCACCACAGAATCTACACCAACTGAATAATTATTGTATCTCATGCGATATAGCAGACTGAGATTGCACCATCTACCCAGTCCTGCTGGATTAAAAACTGAAATGAAAAATATGTAATACTAGCTGTACCCCGCCACGCGTTGCTGTGGTTCTGTCTGTCTGTGCAGATAGAGAAACAATAGATCCAACAGAGAGCGATAGTCGCAGATGACATCTATATGATACATATAGGTATATAAAAACACATGTGTAGTCGAATGCAACATTGTGTCAAAATTTCAAAGCAATCAGTGAAGAATTTCCAGAGAGTTTAAGATTTTGAACAAACGAACATTTATATTTTTATTTTATATAGTTCGATAGTTATTTTTGCATTAGTTTCGTCATAACAAAGCAAATTTCACTCCTAAATCGGTAATGAAGACATTATTATATGTAGTATCATTCAAACCGGAGTGGTAGAAGAATCTGGCTATTCAGATTTGGTTACCAAACATAGAAAAAGCCATTTCAAGCAATATTTATATTCTGAACGGTGGTCCTACACCGGCGCGATACTGAGAGTATCTTCCATGTTTCACTAATGGGGTATTAATCAACCCCGTTAGCGAAACGTTTATTAAATTGTTTAAGATTCCTACAAAAAAGTTTTTTTACACTCCTATAAAACTGATTTTCGTATGGAATATTTCGTCACTATAATGTGATATCAAGACAATTTATCAACCAATGATGTTTAGATTTTCCCTTTTTACCGTTCATTTCTTTTGAAATTGCCGCATAAATCAATCCACGGTCATCATCTTTATCTTTGTGGTCTGACTGCAGGGAGAGGCTGCGCATCCAGTCTATGCACTCCACGGGCAAGCTGCAGCTGCGGGAGGGGGACTCATACGACTTCACGGCCGAGGACCTGCAGGACCGAGGGGAGATTGGGCGGGGAGCATTCGGCGCCGTCAACAAGATGGTGCACACCAAGTTAGTAAAGAATAAACTTTATTTTATCAATAATATGTGTATTAGTACAGATAAAATAGTATCAAAATATACAAAATAAATTATAAAATTCATGCATTTATGAAAAATTACCTATACTTGGCAGTAGAATTGAAGATCTGCAGAGCCTGCCCAGAAAAAATTGACCAATTGTAAAATTAAAAAATTAACACCCCTCTAGGGGTTTGCCCTTGTTGCGAAGGTTGAAGATGTGTTCGGTGTAAAAATTAAAGAATGTGATATTTTATAATATATTTATTCTGTTGCCGGGATATAACAGCCATAAATAAATTTTTACAATATTTTATATATCACATAAGTAATTAATGAAAAACACAGCAAGGATTATTTAAGTAATCGCTGCGCGAAAGGAGTAAGTTATTTTGATTAGCGCGTTAAATATAAGTAAGTAGTAGACTGACTGAGTACCTTTCCGCTATCGCTTATATAAGGTGCGAATGCATCGAAAATCCACCGGGTAGTTAGATGGACAGTACCTACTGTGTTCGCTAGTAGGTTCCAAGTCGATTCAAGCTGCACCTAAGAGCGTTCCCGAACATTCTAGTTGCTATCGGTACAAATGTTGCCGCCCGTAACGCTGAAGATTCTAGGAGTCGTCTATTCTGTAGTAATAGTACGGTAGTTTCAGGTACCGTCCGGCCACCTCTAGGCAACGGCCCAAGTGTCCGGTAGTTTCTATGACGTCCTAGGTACCTTAACACTTGGAACCGTGTACTTAGTAGTACCTGACACCGTCCGACTCGAGTAGTGGTGTACCACTACACCCTTGTTATTTTCTCTACTAAAAACCTGTCTTATCTCACCAAATTTGATTACATTTTCACAGGAGACCCTAAGGAAAATAATTGCCCTTAGGGCCATGTCATCTTTTTGAATGTTGTGTGAAGGGTCTCTTTTAAGGAGAAGAAGTTCTGGGAAGGTAAAAGGTATGAGGGTTGGGTAGAAATCTAGGGATCAGTGTGTCCAGGAGTGACAGATATATGAACATATCCCTCCCACTGCGGCTCAAGGCCATGGGTCGAGACACCAGTTGTAGAGGTCAAAAGGTCTCCCCAAACAAGCCTCTCCAGATCTGGTACGCCACGTATGAACCCGGGCACCCCTGCTAAATCACCAAAAGTAGTGAGCCACTTGTGGTGACCTATGGCAGAGGTGTTGGTTATCCAATAAATGTTTCCCGGGGCCGCGGTACCCATACCCGCCTCCCAAATTGAAAACAATACTCAATTTTTTTTGGGCGGACTCTGCAGATTTTCTTCTATGCTACCAAAATGAATGTATGACCAAAGATTTATGAATGCCGTAATTTTGTCATTTATTTCCTATTTCTCTTATTGAGTCTCTTTATTGCGTCACAGAAATAGAGATGGTTAATCTGAAACGTAAATAAACTGTCATTGTTGTTTCAGTTACCTGAGACTGTTACACAAACTATCTACCATCTCTATTTGCCTGTCGCGAGAATGAGATTTGAGGTGCCCGGTCTACAAAATTTACATATCTATGGTCGCTCGCCACACTAGCCCTTATTATGGGACACGGTTGCCGATGATTGAATCTTTTTTAAAAAAGTAACCCGATCGATCTTTGATGGTTTACGATTGGGTTACGAAGATGGGGTGGTCCACGATCGACACAGGACTAGCTATATCATCTTTGTGAAGGGATTGTCATGATCGCCCAGTGACTTAGAATACTCACCGAAAATAGTGTGTAGCTGTTGGTGACTTGCCTGAAGGGGGATGATATAATTAGATTGTAATTGAATGTTTTATCTCTCCAGAACCAATACAGTGATGGCTGTGAAGAGGATCAGATCGACAGTGGATGAGAAGGAACAGAAGCAACTGTTGATGGACCTAGAAGTTGTTATGAAGAGCAACGACTGTCCCTGCATTGTACAGTTCTATGGAGCGCTCTTTAAAGAAGTGAGTTGAGCTAACTATCATCTAATAGCTAATCAATAAGTCTATAGTTAAATTGCCATAAACTAATACTTTCTGTTCCACCATTCTTAGAAATTTCCTATATCCCTCACAGAAATTAATAAAATCTTTTTGTGTTTAGCAAAAAATATTAATGTAATTATTAAAGACAATATAATTATTAGAAAAAGATATGGTGACTTGACTTGAAACCATGTGACCATCTTTTTCTGATTTTTCCGTTTCAAATTTTCGTTTGAATCGCTAAAATTATCTTCAATAATTAAATATTACAATTTGAGGTTTTACTCATTAAGTTATTCCAAAAATATTATTTTATTCTGTACCCTCTCAGTAATACCAACAACTACTATAATCCTATAATTGGAGAATGGTGACCGGATAAATCATCACAATGATAATTCATCACATCCTTAAAAAGTTATATAAAGTCATGGAAAGTGATGAAAGAAAAACTTTATTAACTGGGTTAAGTAGGTTAGGTTAGGTAAAAAAAAAAAAGTTTTCATCGTTTCTAATGACTTTATATCACTTTTTAAAAGTGTGTTGAATTGTCACTGTGCTGAGTTATCATAGAATCTTGGAGAATATATGCCTCAAATTTGAATGATAGAAGAAGTCGGGGACGCCCGAGGAAGACATGGCACCATCAAATGCATCAGATACTTGAATCGGCCAATGTCAAGAGTCATAATAATAGTAGAGTATGTATGAATGTGAATGAGGCAAGGAGTGTGTGCCTAGTCCTCTCTGCTAACCCCTTTGGAGAAACTGCGTGATAGTTAGCTAGTTACTATAATCCTCCGTTATTTTTACTAGTTGATAACATCATCAAAATGTAACAGAATGAAAAGCACAAAAATTATAAAAACGTAAAGAAACTTTGCCGAAAATGCCCATTTTCTCACTATAATCCGCCGCTTCCACTAATGGGACACTTGCCCTGTTTTTAGGGTGGCGGATTAGTGACATAGTACTGTTTTACTTTCAAACACTGGAATTTATCAAAACCAGCAACAATTTCCACAGTGGGTTTTGCAACTCCTCTAATCTTCTATTCCTTATTTTACTCTACTCAAATTTAAATCATAATATTTTAAGTAACTGATTTTATTTTGTAACTGATTAATATTTGAAGTAACTATTTTTTTTTACAAATAACTGATCACTGCCATCTGTTGACAACAGAGCATATTATAATTTTTTCTGTGATTTTTTCATTATGACCTGCTTTCTAAGATTTATACACTTGAATAGGGTGGGCTAAATAAATTAACAGATATTGTTTGTCCCTTCTAGGGTGACTGCTGGATTTGCATGGAACTGATGGACACATCCCTAGATAAATTTTACAAATACGTCTTCGAGGTTCTCGAAAGGCGGATACCGGAACCGATCATTGCCAAAATCACCGTTGCAACTGTCAAAGCACTAAACTACCTCAAGGAAAAACTAAAGATTATTCATAGGTATGCTATTTAGCGAATAATTTTTTTATCCCCAATTTTTCAATGAATCTGCATGTTATTATTACAAAGTGTAGTAGGTATCTCCATAATTATGTAATGCCATTATCTATAAAAATATAACTCTTGACTCTCAAAAAATTGTTGAAACATGTTTCACTGGAATGTTCTCCGAAGAACTGTCTTTGGCACCGGTACACCGAAACATCAAATGGTTGACATTTAAATTCTGTGAAATTTACATTATTAAATAAATATTGACATGTCTCCAGTGTTGTAGTTATTTAATTAATACTAACTATGCATAATATTCCATTGTGTCTAATCTCGAATATGTTTTTCCAGGGATGTAAAACCATCAAATATTCTACTGGACAGGGGTGGCAACATTAAACTGTGTGATTTTGGAATTTCTGGCAAACTGGTTGACTCCATTGCCAGAACAAGAGACGCCGGCTGCCGGCCGTACATGGCGGTATGTTTCACTTCTTTATCCCGTTTCTACCGACCAATTATTGTTTTTGATGATCTTGTATTCCAATATTTCCGTCGATGCATTGGTTTTGTTGCAGTCTAAGAAATACTCCAATCTTCGTTGCGTCTGAATTTGATGTTGTCAATGTAGTTTGTTGATCTCCATAGTTTGAAGTTTTCCCAGTGATGATTTATTTATCCTTGCGCACTGACGCTTTTGATGATAAAAACAGGCAACTGCAGTCTGGCATGCGCCGTGTGGTTTTTCTGAGGGAAATAATTACATAGCACTTCATTTTTTATATTTATTTGTGCCAAAATAGGATTGTGTATGAGGAATGACGATCCAAGATGTGTTTACCATCGAACCGCTGCTACCATTCATGGAACAGTCATCAGGAGGTCAATAAACCACTATCAAACCTTGCATGACTCTCTATACCGAATTTAAGAAGTTAATGTCCACCAATATATATATTTTTGTTGGGCCATGAGGAAAAAAAATTCCCTCAGGCCCTATGCCATCTTTAGGGATGCTGCGTGGAGGTCTTTTTGGTGAAAGGAAGGAGACGTATGAGGATTAGGTAGGTATCTGGGAGTCAATGTTTCCAGGAGTGACAGACGTATGAGTTCATCCCTCCCACTGTGTTGTAAGGTGATGGGTCGAGACCACCTGGAGAGGTCAAAAGGTCTCCCTCAACCAGTCTCTCCCGATCCACCAGTCTCTACCGATCCACCAGTCTCTCCCGATCCACCAGTCTCTCCCGATCCACCAGTCTCTCCCGATCCACCCCGCCACGTAGCCCGCCCGCAGGTGGGCAAACGCATCGGCCACCAATACCAACAACTAGACAAACCTCACCCCATGAACCCGGGCACCAGAGGCGGCTCGTGACAGAATTTGCCAGCAGTGCATTTCACAAATAATGGTAACATGTAAAATAGGAAAATAAAGTGATTTAAAGGGAACTACATACCCAGTACAAATAATTCATTTGTAGAGAAAATCCATTCGTCGCTCTTTCATTTGAGAAAATTCTTCAATTACAAGATTATTAAAGTCTGGTATAGACGAGATCAAACTTTTTTCGATGATCATCATTGATAAAGCATTGAGACGATCTTGGGACATAGTATTCCTCAGAAATGTTTTTACACGTTTCAACGTGGAAAAACACCTTTCGCACTCGACAGTTGTCATCGGAATAGTACAAATTATGTTTAACAGTTTCACTATTTCACTAAAACACTCCACCAAGTTACACTTGTAAAATAATTGTAAAATTGATATTGCTCCGTCAGCATTCGCAAAATCATCTCTAGTTTGTTGGGATTAAATGAACTTCGGTTACTTTTGATAAAATCAATGTTAACCGCAATTCTTCATTAGCACTCATTTTTAAATAGCTTTTTGCAGAGCAAAACTCGTAAAAACCGTTAAAACGTCGCGTCAATCGCCAATAATGAATACTGTCAAGTTTGCAGATATGTAGATCGCGCCGGTAACGCTAGAATATTATAACATTGTTAATTAGTTCGAAATCTGTCAATCCTAACTACTGCATTCCAAACGTTTTACGCATGTTTAAGGTTTTTGATATATATCAGGATGTTTCGGCGCATGCGCCGATAATGCACCGACCAGCTTCTATCTCCACTGCTCTAACACATCAACAGCCGTTATGGGTTTCTACCTGTCTCGCTCATTTCACGGTTCCGACCTCTAGAGACAGTGCCTATAGAAGGTACATGGCATGTCTCGGGCAAAGCTGAAAATGCACGGGTTGATATATTACACTGTTTTTCGCATGCGCGGGAGTCTAGTACAAACTTTGACTGGTAAGAATATTATAATGATCTGGCGTGAATTCTTCTTGAGTGGATATACGAATTTACATTTCTAACGGATATCGATGTTTGGCAGTGCAGTGCACAAATGCACTAAGGCAGGGACCGCCTCTGCCAGGCACTCCTGCTAATTCACCATACGTAGCAAACCACTTGGGGTGACCAATGGCAGGGGTGTTGGTTATCCCATATATGGTTCCCGGGGCGGCGGTACCTATAGAATATGCTGATTTATAGAATTCACTAGGTGACGACTGATGTTCCGGACGCCTGTAATATTTGATCACTCTAGCGCATCGGTAATTTTTATTTATTTAATCATTTTATTTTTGTTTCCAGCCGGAGCGCATAGATCCGATGCGCGCCCGCGGCTACGACGTCCGCTCCGATGTGTGGTCGCTGGGCATCACGCTCATGGAGGTGGCCACGGGGCGCTTCCCCTACCCCCGCTGGGGCTCTGTGTTCGAGCAGCTGTCGCAGGTGGTGCAGGGTGACCCGCCCCGCCTGAGCCCCCGCGACAACAACGGAAACAGCTTCTCGCCGGAGTTTGTCAACTTTGTCAACACATGGTAATAAAAATATGTAATAAGTAATAGTAAATATATTTTTTTAAATACAGTAGAACCCCGTTAGTTCGAACCCCGATAATTCGAAAAAACGCATAATTCGAAATTTTCGCCAAAAAAATTTCAGCAGAAAATTTTTTTCATTCTAAATGGTTTTATAATTCGAAATTCGTAATTCGAAATTTATTTTTGTCCGCGCACGAAAATTTGTTCGTTTAATTCGAAGAAATTTGATTTTTGCGAAAATAAATCATAATTTTTCATAAATCTGAATCTAAAAGTCAGCCGTGGCGGTAAAACGCCGAAAAATTTATATTTAGTTATACATCGTCCCAATTAGTATTATTATTTTGTAAATCTGAATCGATTTACACTAGAATGTCGTATTTTTTCAAATTTATTTAGAATATCCGAGTTTGAAGGGCCGAGAAAATACGTTTTATGCGGATATATGTCCTAGTTTTACGAGTTTACACAAAATATCTGAATTTAAAGGGTCGGTTGCGATGAAACTCTACTGCGAAATTTCGATTTACGCATAAATGTATTGTATATTTACGAATTTATTTCGAATATTTGAATTTCAAATGGCCCCCCGCGACGGAAATCGGCCGCGAAATCTCGATTTACGCGTAAATATAACTTATTTTTATTAACTTTACTTCGAATATCCGAGTTAAAAAATACGGCGCTACGGAAATCGGCCGAAAAATTTCGATTCACGCCGAAATATGACATATTGTTACGAATTTAATTCAAATATTTCAACGCGACGAAAAACTGTTGATAGAATTCGATTTACGCTGAAATATATCATATTTTTACGAATTTACATCAAATATCTGAATTTAAAGGGTCGGCCGCGACGGAAATCGGTCGCGTATCCTCGATTTACACGGAATTATATCGTATTTTTGTGAATTTATTTAGAATATCTGAATTTAAAGAGCCGGCAGCGACGGAATACGGCCACGAATTCTCGATTTACGCGTAAATATTTCTCCGGACTGTACGTATTCTAGTGCAGTACAGTAGAACCTCGTTAATTCGAAATCCTCAGGACTTCTAAAATCAAATTTCGAATTAACGACTTCCCACGTAATTCGAAATTTTATATACAAAAAAGTCTATTTCCACCAAATCGAAATTCTCGACCGATTTCTGTCACAGCTGGCCTTTCAAACTCTTATATTCAAAATAAATTTATATATTAATGCATAAATAGAAATTTCGCTGCCGAAAATACGACATTCCAGTGAAGATCAATTCAGATTTTCAAAATAATAATACTAATAAG
Source organism: Hesperophylax consimilis (assembly GCF_061612785.1). Classification (NCBI taxonomy): domain Eukaryota; kingdom Metazoa; phylum Arthropoda; class Insecta; order Trichoptera; family Limnephilidae; genus Hesperophylax; species Hesperophylax consimilis. The sequence continues at coordinate 29,504,741 of NC_142847.1, forward strand.
GACCACATATAGCCACGTAAAAATACATTTTTCATCATTTTACCGCCACGGCTGTCTTTCAGATTCAGATTTATGAAATTTTATGATTTATTTTCGACTAAAAATCGACTTTTTTTCGATTTACACTAACAAAATTTAGTGCGCGTACTAAAATGATTTACGAATTAACAAATTTCGATTTAAAAAACCTTATATGCATGAAAAAAAAATTCAAGATATATTTTTTTGGCGAAAATTTAAAATTACGCGTTTTTTAGAATTATCGGGGTTCGAATTAAGGGGGTTCTACTGTATTCACTTTTAATATGTACAAATCCATATAAATATATAATTTAACTAGAATAGAATTTTAATAGAGACTAAGTGAAATAATACCATCTAACACCGAGTTATTACGCTTTCAGTTTAATTAAAGAAGAAAACCTGAGACCGAAGTACAACCGCCTGCTGGAGCACCCCTTCATCAAGATCAGCGAGACGGCTAGCCCTGATGTGGCCTCCTACGTGGCCAGCGTCCTTGATGCAATGGATCGCTAGCATTTACAGAACCGAGACTGCCAGCCTCGGAGATTGATGGCCATGCTGCGCTTGTAAACTAATGGTCGTCCTGTAGTTAGCCATCCTGCAGTTGTAAACTTATGACTATGCTGCAGTTATAAACTAATGGTTATCCTGCACTTGGCCATGCTGCAGTTTAAGCTAATGGTTATCTTGTAGTCAGTCATCCTGCGCTTGTAAACTGATGGTCATTCTGCAGTAGTTAACTAAAGGCCTTCCTGCAATTGTAAACTTATGGCCATGCTGCAGTTATCAAACGCATTGTTATCCTGCAGTTGGCCATGCTGCAGTTGTAATCTAATGGATATCCTGCGGTTTTAAACTAGTGGCCATGCTGCAATTATAAACTATTGGTTTTCCTGCAGGTGGCCATGCTGCAGTTGCTTAATGAATATCCTGCAGTTGTAAACTAATGGATATCATGCGGTTATAAGTTAATGGCCGTACAGCAGTTGCAATCTAATGGATATCCTGCTGTTATAAACAAATAGCCAGCTGCATTGTAAACTAATGGCTATCCTGCAGTTGGCCATGCCACAGTTGTAAACTGGACATTGCTGCAGTTGTAAACTAATGGAAATTCTGCAGTCGGCCATGCTGCTGTTGTAAACTAAATAGTTAAATAATGGCCATTTCGCAGTTTTAAACTAATAGCCCTACTGCAGTTGTAAACTAATGGCCATGTTGGCGTTATAAAACCCAACCCATAGTTCAGTAATGAACTGATGATCCCACTGGTATCGTGTATAAACTTAAAATATGATTACGGCCGCACCTAATGTAAATGAAAATTGACAATTAGAAATATAATTATTAATTTAGAAAAATTTTCAATTATTCAATTCTGTATTCGCCGACCTGTATTAATTGTTCAGCTGAATTAACAATTTTGAGATTATTCACAGTCTTTTTAAAAGATAACCTAAAAATTTTCATTAAAAATGTCTAATTGTCAAATTTTATCAAATAAGGGTGGGTGTACTGTACATTTTAAGTATATATTTAGTACATTGCTACACGTAACTAATATTTAAATATTTTGTATCTAGTTTACCCGGCACTATTTTACAGTTATTACTTTTTTATGCGTCAGAATTTGAAGTAATTAATCTATACCCTATAAACCAGGTTAATCCCACTATAAAATGCAGTGCGTTATTTGTTGTGCAAATCTATTACATTGTTCATCTGATCATGTTTATTTTTGTTGTTAAGTTTGCTCGACACTTTTCGATAAAAAGTAAACGGAGCAATATTTATGAAATATAACTAGTTAGCGGGTTATGAAAAAATACTTGTTTTATGTAGTTGCAAATATTTTAATGTTGATTTCTCTACTTCGATATATATGTAATATGTAATCTGTATTTTAAACCTCTCCATGAACCATTTTACAAGAGGGAGGAAACGCAAAAGAATGTTCTACAGCTGTTAAGTAAAAAAGTGCTATAAAGTTATGAAAAGTGATGAAAAAAACTGTTGTATAAACCTAACCTAATTAACCTAGGCTTTGTTTCATCACTTTATATCACTTTTTGACCTCTGGAAAACCATTTGTGCTCCAATGACAAGAATTTTTTCCCACCGACAAACTGTTCATTCGCTGCTGACATTGGAATTTCGACCTAGCTGGAATTTTTTGATATGTGATTTAAGCCTGTGTGCCGTGAGAAAGTGCATAAAAAATTTTAACAGAATCGCTTGCACTCGAAACGCTTTGGAGTTAATTTTTTATTCCATTTTTGATTTCCCTCAAAAAGGGTCTGGTTGTTCCAAAGGTTAAAAGTGTGTTGAATTGTCACCCGCCAGTTCTCGTAAGACCTCTTGACTCCTAGGCAAACCCAAACAGGCCTATGAAATTGAATATCTGTTCAAGAAATAATTTCGATATTTGAAAAGTTTAATAGTTTCCTAAAGTAAGGTAAAATTTACCTTACTTTGCATAGACCAGACAATTCCCACAACACAATTCTATCATTACATTCAGCAAATGAAAAAAAATTCATGAAAAAATCTTGGGCAGGCGCTAAGCGTGTTTTCCATGTTATTCATCCAAATTGCAACTTCTTTATAATATGTATTCTTTTAGGGCGTGAGCACACAGAGAGCGGTCAGAGTTCTGCGTTCTAGTGACCGTTGACCGCTCAAGAGTTCCAACGCACACAAGCGGCGTTCTAGTTTCGTTTGGGTCTTTGCATATGCAACATGTCACTAGAAAGTTCATTATCCGTGAAAATATATTGCTCTTGTGGAGCTTAACAGCTTCTAAAAAGAAAAGAAAGTATTGGGTGCACCCAATCAACACAACGCGAGAAGAACAAGGCGAATTTACTAATAATAAAATTTACTTAAAATTTAAATTTACTAGTAGCAATTTCAAACCAAGCTTCGACTTTTTTTTCGCGTTTTTTATAATTTACATCACTTAAATCGTATAACAAACTCCTTTCCCTAACCAATTCAATTAACTTTTCTGTGTTTGTAACCTCAAACATCGCGGCGTTCTGGCGTTCTCTGCCTCGGCGGCAAAAGAACTCTTAGAGCGCGGCGTTCCGTTTTGACCGCCGCGGTCTGACTGCCCGCTGTGTGCGTTGTTGTTATAGTATCAGTACATTCTAATGAACGCCGAACGCGGAACTCGGAACTCGGAACTCCTGACCGCTCTCTGTGTGCTCACGCTCTTAGGGACAACTAGGTATGATTTTTATTTTTTAGTATGAAATACTTTTATAGAAAACACAACATGTTTGTGCGTACTGTTTGAATATTTAAAATTATTTTTCGAAAGCCCAAATGGTTTGATACTCTTTTCATGTTTAGCTGTAGATAGAAGATTTTAGTTTTAAGATATAAATAATATGGATATTTCTATTTATGTATATTTGCTTTCAATTTTATTTTAAATAAAAAAAAATACATTGTGCAATATTGAATTTGTATTCAATAAAAAGTAGTATCTCAATAGTACTCAAATCATATTTATATACATATAACATATACAATTTATTTGATTGTATTGGTTCTGATGCAGGTAAACTTTTTTCAAATATTTTTTTCCTTTGCCTATGAAAATGTATCCTGTAGTGAAGTATTGTTTTTCACCGCATTTATAAATGATGAAATGTTTCAACCCTGTGATATGTAACCGAAACTATAATTTTTATCATTTTTGAAGTCCTACATTCCTAATGTATCTAAGTAATATGAAACTACTTGAAGTTTTACATACAATTCAATACCCAGAAGATATCAATAATTTCTATGGTTTGACCGATAACTCACGTCGTAACAATGAAGAATCATCAATTTTAGCGTGTGTTTCCGTTAACCTTGTGTTGATATCTTCCAATCCACTAAGCACTGTTATTATTTCATAGATTTTATTCTAGTGTTAAAATAGTTCAGTTCCTCTGTAAAAATTTTCCTTTAGTACGAAGATTTATTATTATTTTCTAGCGCGAGAATAATAAAACCGCTGTAATTATTTCCTTAAGATAGCATAAGTCTAACGGTAATAATAATAAATTTGTATTTTGAGTCATGTGTATATAAAAAAAAAAAAAACACCGCACTAGGGAATTACATTCAACCTAATTATCAAGTCTTATGAAAAATAACCTTTTTTTTGTAAATACAAACTCCTAGGAGATAAGTTTTGAAATGATGTCCGTCTTTAGTACATTTTCCTCTATTTGAAACTATTTAACTGGGTAATTTTACTCTACAGTCCATGCTTGGAAAGTAGGCTGAGAGCAGTTGTTTTCTGTCATGTTTTAAGAATTAAACTGAGTAATTTTACTCTGCAGTCCAAGCATGCAAAGTATGCCAAGAGCTGTTATTTTCTATCATGTTTTAAGAGAGTTTTAGAGACGAAAATCTCAGCTTATGACATTTTTAACAAGATGTATCTGACACCCTTCCTGATTAGTAATCTGAAATGAAATCACAAGCACCCGAGTGGAAGCACGAAGCATAATATTTTATAACCAATAGCATACTAACTTCATCCTAGGTCTTCAATTGCAATAAAACTCGATTCAAAACACAAGAACTGCCATATTCAAGTCCTTAAAATTAAATAAAATTGCATATTTTTCAAGGAGCTCTAGAATATGTCTGCCTGCCTGCATATTTTAAAATATATTTAAACTCTCTCATCCATTCGATCGATGAGGTATTTACAAAAGAAATGCCTCGAGCAATGAAGATTTCCGGACTTTCGTTTTTGGATTCGGCAGCGCTTATTCAAAAAATCATACCTCGTAATATTAATATGGAAACAAGTGAACGGCTAACTGTGGTTTAAAGCCAATGTATCCACCTATATTTCATAATTAATCCCATATTGGTAGGTTTTATAATTGAGTTGTTTGCGGAAATTTAAAATACATTAGAAAAATCGTCTATCTAAATTTAGGCAGCCGTCGCTCAAGGCCTAGAGCGATGAGAACTAAATATGGGTAGCCACCGTTTGACTGGTTATAAGATATAAGACCGAAAAAACGAAACTTATAAATAAATAAAAAACATATAATATGTGGGTTTCTATATAAGTTTTGTTTATTTTCTTTGGGTAAGGACCTACGAGACACTTTTTTTTCACAAGTACCGTTTTTGAAAAATATGTATCTCTTTCTCATTAAACTTATGAATACAAGTTCATATGTACGCATATTCATCAATTATATAAAATCACTTGACATACAGTTACTGAAATATAAATTGTACAATCTGAAAAAGCAATACAAATTTTGTTAAGTAAATAAAATAATGTTCAATGATTTAGTGTCTTTATTTATGTCTTGCTTTAATCGAGACAATTGGTTATTGTGTATAATTTAAATAGATATTAATGGAGTTAAATATGTATAACAGTTCTTAGTTTATGTATCTTGTACAGTATTGTTAAAATGTTGAATTAAAAAAAATATTGTATTGTTCCTTACAATATATTATTTTGCTTATCTAAGTCGGAAATCATGTTAAAAACTATTCATCTGAAATTTATTAATTTCATTTATATAGAGATCTTGCGTCATTTCGTAAATTACAAAAAAAAACATTCAAGTAGATTTTGTATTCCATTCCATTCTCATCTCGATTTTTCGCACACTCAAGGTTAAATAAAATTGTTGTTTTCTTGTATTTAAATTGTAAAGTAAAACATGAAAGGATAAATCAAATACAGTGAAACTATCTTATAAGGTTTTCCAAGAGACCGTAAAAAATATATTTTATCCACTCACAGCAGTTTTAAACCAACTAATCCACCTAGATTTCGCTGTTTTTTGCATATTTTTAGGTTTTCTAAATTTGGCACATTATGATAAGCGAGCACTCAAAACGTTTTTGCAAAACTTGCCATAATATGCCAAAAATCAACCGAGTGTTTAATTAGATATTTTTTAAATCTCAGTGTTCAAGGAACTGAAAAAACAACATCTTATGTGGGTTTCACTGTAATCGGCATCGTTTGTTTGTTGAATTATCTAAATTATTTAATAATTATCATTGAATTTGTAAGTAGGCCCTCAATTCGATACCTCAATTCCAAAGTGTAACAACTCGAAAAGCATAGTTCTGAGATGGTGACCGGGTATCACTTACACAAAGTGATATAAAGTCATGAAAAGTGATGAAACAAAAACAAGGTTACATAGGTAACTATTTAACTTGGTTTTTGTTTCATCAGTTTTAATGACTCTATATCACTTTATAAAGGTGCGTTTAATTGTCATTTTGATGAAATATCATGGAACCTTCTGAGATAATTAGGAAACGAAGCTTTTGGGCAGGTTTAATCTTCTGTTTTGGAACTTGTAGATATTATTCTAAGCTTTTCCTCATACTTAACTCTAGACTGTAATTTTTTGAGTTGTTACACTTTGGAACTGAGGTAATGAAATACTAAAATAATAAGGTGCTTTAGTTTGACAAGACCGTTCCCTAGCGTCATGGGGGTATAATTCTATAATTCTGATCGAAAATTGGAACCGAAATATTGTGACGTCATATGATTGCCTACCAATGAAAAACTCTGAAATTGAATAAACTTTCAGAGTTTTTCATTGGCATGTAGTATAAAAAGTAGGCTCCGAATGAGAATTGTACTGTCTATATATTGGCATATCTATGGTTTTTTAGGACCAATTTGTTTTATACAAAAAGCCCGACAATATCGATCTATTGAGTGGTTTATTTATGCCTAGCGTGATGTGGGAGGTGAGTGCTGCATGGTTTGCCACCAACGAACTACTAATAAATCACACCCTTTCTACGCACCTTTTGCTTTCGGTATAGCTATAGTTCCACGTCAGGTCTTTATTACATCACAGGGGCCTTCTTACATATTTTATATCTTAGAATTCAATGGAAGAATATGCTCATTGGAATATGAGAAGTTCTATAGCAAATTAGAAGTAGTCGGCTGGTAAAATTTTTGAAGAATACATAATATTATTATGTTAAGTCAACTTGTGTCTTTCTGAAGAAAGATCATTTCTACGCATATTTTGTGTATAATGTATAATAAATGCAAGGAAGTTCAAAGGCTTGTTTTATTTTTTCTTACCCGTTGTTAAATATTTATGCTTACAATGGAGGGAGATTCGTCATTATACCATTCTTTAAAATAAGGTAATAACTCTGCACAAATACTCCTCTTGTGTTTATTATTCTCAAATTACATGTATTACGTCTTTTACACAACAAATAGTTACTCTAAGGCTAGCATTACACTTGTAAGTTTTTTCGTAAATTTACGACTTCTAGCCAATGGGCATCTTGCATTTTGAAAATCCAATGCGCCCATTGGCTAGAAGTCGTAAATTTACGAAAAAACTTACAAGTGTAATGCTAGCCTTACCTTTAATAACCTCAAATTTTTCTTACATCACTTGTTTTCCCTCCAATAATATTGTCCTGTCAAACCAACACTTTCGTTTTTTTTTAACACTTTAAAAATGGAACACCTTCAAACATAAATCCTGACTTTAATATTATAAATTAGAAAGTGTGTTTGTTTGTCTGTAGCGTATCACATCGCAACGAATGCGACCGATCAACAAATTTTTTTTGTATAGGGATTGCTGGAGTAATGGGAAGTGACATAGGTTGCTTTTCATCCTGGAAAAACATTTCATTCCCGTGGGAAAATTCTTTGTACAGCAATTTCTCCCTAATACCATGCAAGTGAAAAGCTAGTACATACATATTATAAAGTACCTACTCCATTTTCTCAACAATATTTATATGTTGCATAATATGTTTTACCAATTTTATTTAAAAATACAGGTTATCCGGGAATAAAGTGCACAAACTTCGGGAGGTGATTTTTTCGAAACTTCAACGTTTTAAGTTAGTTTTCAGGTGCGAAAGTTGAATTATTTGTATGGAAAAATATTTTTGTATTGGAAAAAAACAACAGAATTTCGAAAAGAGTTTTTTTTTTTTTACTTCTACAGGGTTTTCCAATAAGAGGTGTTATTTTGAATAGCCCGCTATTTCGGTAGATGTTACTTTTGAAGCTGTCATTTTTTGACATTTGACAAGTAGAAACTACACCAATAAAAATGGAACGATGCACGCTTCAACAACGCATTGAAATTATTAAAATATACTATTATTAATTATTAGAATTCCATCGAAAAATCATCTTGAGTGATGAGGCCCATTTCCACCTTGGTGGCTTCGTCAACAAGCAAAATTGTCACATCTGGGGCTCGGAAAACCCAATAGTTATTGTTGAAAAGCCTCTTTATCCTCAACGTGTGACTGTTTGGTGCGGTTTATGGTCCGGCGGAGTCATTGGACCTTACTTTTTCGAAAATGAGGCTGGAGCAAGAGTTACGGTGAATGGATTGCGCTATCGAGAGATGATTAATGATTTTTTATGGCCGGAATTACAAGCAACGAAACCATTGATCTTTTACGGGAAAAGTTTCTTTGAATATCAAAATAACACCTCTCATTGGAAAATCCTGTAACATGTAGAATCACCTCCCGAAGTTTGTGTACTTCCCCGGACACCCTGTACAATACGTAGTAATCGATTCAAATGAAGAATTTAATACTCAATATATATTTTCAATAGAGAATTAAAACACTTTTAATTGATGTAAATTCTTTTATTCAACCAAACTAAGAAAACATAAATAAATATTTACAAATAAAAAAGACAATAATTATACTAATCCAATAATCGAATCAAATATTTTCTTATTGTAAATCTTCCCACTTCCGTGGTAAATTCTCATCGTTTTATTATTAGAGTATTGGCGAGTTGTCAGGAAAAGGGTTCTGAAATAGCCTGAGGGAAGTTCCGAGAGAGGAACCCAGTCATCGGTGGGCATCGTGGTGTCTACTCTTCTTCCCCAGAAATCCAGGGAAGAAACCTTAATCTTTGAAAGGTCATTCGTCACATAGATAATTCCTATTGTTCCTTTGAACAGCAAAGATACAAGGCACATACAAATACCCCACGTTATACCTAGAAGAAAAAAAAATTATATAATATATAAACTATTATTTATGCCATGCAATCAATTATGGGTGGAGTTAATAAATAATATTCATACACGACAATGATTTATTACAACACGCAATTGTCAGTAACAATTTATATTGCGATGACTAATGTCAACGTAGTGGCAAGCTACTTCTTGTAAGTCCTATAACATCAATATATGCAATGCGCATCGCATTTGGAACCTACGAGATGAGCGGCGATATTGCCCCGTATCCACCTCCTCGTGATTGCGGACATGTTCTCCAAGAAGTGTTTCCTATATAAGCGCCCCCGCATGAGGTACCTGGTCAGTCAGTCTTCAACACTCAGCCGGTCAATCCCAGGCACGCGCTGCTAACTGGGCACACACTGAAGTATCTGAAGGCCCATGGTCTTCACCAGTGCTGAAACACCACCTACAAGTCCGGTCTCCACCAACGCGGTGTGGAGCCACCGACTTCACCGCCACGATCACTCTACCATCTCCGCTTAATATTGTGTGGACCATCGATACTATTGGAGAGCGGGGATGTAAAGAGAGAGTGAGCAGACGCTATCGTATTATAAACCTTAGACTGTGTGCTGTCTCACTCTAATACTGTTGTAGTCAAATTGACAATTTAATTATCCCACGTAAAGAAACAGTGGATGAAGGAGAAGGGAGCTGCAAGAGAATATATAACCTGATAGTGAAAAATATAACTGTAGTATTTGGTGATTAAAAAGGTTCGGGTTCTACCAAACATAACCGAACGCTACCAACGGCCTCCGGTTACATTGTCGGGTCGCGAAGAGGCATTCTCTCGCTAGACGGCCTTTGGGCAACTTGTTACTTGTACATATTGTCAGTTTATTATATTCCGAATTAAACAAGGTCCGTATATAAGAATCTACGACTATTCAATATATTACCAGATCCTTTCCTCGTTAGAATACTGGAGATTAAGGGCCCAGTATTATCCTATACAATCACGATACGTTACATAACCCGATGCGACGCCCGAGAAAGATATGGCAGGACCAAGTGTATCCAAATACAAGTCAAGAGTCAATACAAGAGTCAAAATAATAGAACAGTATGTGTAAGGCAATGAATGTGGATAAAGCAAGGAGGTTGTGAATAGACAGTCCATCCTCTCTGCCTACCCATCCAGAAGGGCATGATAGTTAGCTAATTAGTTAGACTGGTCGGTGGCTTTTTTTTAATTTTTTTTTATTTATAGTGAATACCTCACAAGAGTCCCAACTGCTCCCGTCTGGAGCCAGTGAGACTATGGCATCCCCAATTGGGGGATGTTGTGAGGCTGAAGGTAAGTGGGGAAGGGAAAGAGGAAGGTGGGGAAGTACCTGGCTATTCAGATCTAGTCACTAAACACGGCTAAAGCCATTTGGAGCAACGTTTCAATTCTGAATGGTGGTCTTACACCAGGGCGATACTGGTAGTATCTTCCACTCTGGAACGTGCCGCAAATATACTATATATTATTTTAATTAATTAATTGTGAAATAACACAAATTAATCAAATAAAATTTATTTGCGCACGCCGGGTTCGAACCCGCGACCTTCGGAATGGCAGTCCAATGCGTTACCACTGGACTATGCCGGCTGTCAAACGGCTGAGTTGGTAATGCATTTCCGCTTAGTGTAATGGTAGTAAAGCAGCATTTCCACTATGCAAGTAGTTTGCATAGTGGAAACCCCTATCTGCGTTGCACACGCAGATTGCATGCAAGTGAATTTTGACTTGCTCGGGATTAGCAGCGCTATTTCGCCGCGTAGGTTTGAACCAACATGTCAATAGTCAGTTTTTTTAGGAGAGCTATCGAAAATAATAACAATAAAATGGCCTTTATATAGTGCAGTTTAATGTCATTTCATTTCATGTGCGCTTAACTATAACAAACTTAAAAATGGTAATTCAGTATTAGTGGTCATGTTCTTAAAATTATTCCTACAGTCTGCACTGGCAGATGATGACATTTTTTATTGCGATTACGGTAATAATACAGTATAATCTCAATCACAAAACTTCAAGCTACCGCAACAAGTCTGTTTGGCGCCATGACGGTGACTGCCAACCTGCGAGCAAGTCGATTTGCGGTTTCCAATGTCCGTGCAGGCACTTGCGTGCAAGTAACCTGGAGGTGTTACGTCACACTGCCCGCAGGTTACTTGCCTAATGGAAACACTACTTAAGAGATTTTCAAATATTGTCTAGTTATTCATAACCCATAAATGTTTGTCTTACTTTAAAAAAAAGGTTAATGTTTACCTAACAGCCGCAATTTTTTACACACGAAGGGTAATTTCCATAATCTGTACCTTGTTAATAATTACCAAAAAATCTAGTGGTAGATAAACTCAGTATCGCTCTGGTGAAAAACCATCGTTCAGAATCTGAACATTTCTAGAAATGACCTTAGCCGCGTTTAGTGACCAAATGTAAATAGCTAGGTAAGTAACTATGTACCTAACCATTCTCTTTTCTATCTCCTTACGTTTCTTACTCCTTTCAGCCTCATAACATTAACAAAGTGGGTATTCAAGTCCCACTGGTTCCGAGCAGTTGTGATTTCTCTGCGGTGTTCACATAACAAAGGTAATAATAACTCACCAAAGTAGACAGTGATGAAAGCCGTCGGGTTTTCAAGAACTTCAATATATTGGAGTATGGCTGCTAAAGGACAGGTGACAGCAACTGCCATAAAATGAAATTTTTTAGAACTGCTTATGGCGCTCATATATTTTATTGATGGATACTTATAAACTGGAACAAATATATCTTCTTCTTTAATCGGCAGTTTATCTGATCCATATATTCGTGTTTGTCCAAATAATATAGCAGGATTTCTTAAAAATACATTAGATTTTAGTGCTAGTCGGTGTAATTGCGATGAAGAATTAATTGACAGTTGGAGTATTCGGTTCATGTTTATATGTTCTCTCGCGTTAACCGTTTTATGAATTCAAGTTACTTGGTGTAAGAAATTTGTGAAAATTAAAACTTATTTCCGTCAACCATTCTGGACATAAACATAACCTACAATATGCTACAATAACTGACGTTAAGGCTCAATGTAGCCACTTAAAAAATAAGAGACGTAAGAACTAGTGTAAGGGGAAAGAGCATTAGTAGTGCCATACTACTAATGCTCTTTCTCCTTACATTTTAGTATCTTTATTATTCCATAAAATATTTCCACGTCTGCAACAATAATTATCACATTAATTGATTCAAATATTACCGACTGTCGTTCAAACGCATAATTCAACTTTGAATATGTTCAATCGCTCAAAATTATTTATCCATGATTTGATAACCGACCACAAAGTTCATTAAAATTCCTTATAACTAAGGAAAAATCAGTTTTATGATATCATTATATTTGTTACCTACATGGCCGTGAAAATTTACAACGCAATCGCCTACAACATAATTTAAATAGTATAAACACGTGGTTGTCAAAATACTTTTGACTTACGGGTGTATCTGTTTGTGTTTTACTTATTTTAAAGGTTTATAAGTTGAATGCTTTAATTATAAATCAAATAAAAATGTTGAAAGCTTTCCATTTGAAAGAAGCGTAAGTCATCCATATTTTAGTTTTTATTCAATACTTTCTTTAGAAATATTTTTCTAACCTAAAGATTTTTGTTTATTTTACAAATAAGTGTTATTTCAACAGTGAGTTACCATAAAATATAAAAAATAACTGTTATATTATCTATCACTTTTCTATTCGTTAATTTATGACGGATTTTACTAATTTATTTGTAACCAATTTACTTAATAAATTTGTTTAATATAGGTTTGATGTCGAAGCGGAGTATGGTGCGTTTTACACTGGCGGGCGGGTGGAATGGACCAGCGATGGAACCCACATGCTTTGCCAGTGCTCCAGCAGTATTAAAGTTGTGGACCTTTCGTCTGGACTTGTTTCGTCTTCCTTAAACTCCCTAGAAGAAGAGATAGAAGAAGACACAATCTACACATTCTCCCTCTCGAGAGACAGCCTCCATGTGGTCACCGCTCACAAGAGTGGCCTCATCAAGCTGTGGTCCTTGGCGGAAAGCAAGATCATCAAGATGTGGAGATCTATTCATAAGGGACCAATATCTAGACTCGCCTTCAATGGTACAGGGGATACTGTTGCAACAGGAGGATCTGATGGAACTGCCCGCTTGTGGAACATCGCTCATCAGACCTGCACCTGCTGTCTGCGCGGGGCTCAGGGTGTCTTCAGCATTCTTGTATTCCATCCTGATACATCTAAGAACCTTATCTTTGGATCTGCAGATGACACTAAAATCAGATCGTGGGAAACAGAAAAGGGGCTACCTAAGCACGTCTTCTCTGGCCACTTCAGTAAAATTACATCGCTTAATTTTACATTTGACGGAACCAAGATGGTTAGCTCTGGAAGAGACAGAGTTCTGATTCTTTGGGATATTGAACAGGGCAAGGCAATACGTACATTACCTGTTTATGAGAGCTTGGAGGGATCTGTTATATTGCCCATTAAGTTCCAGTTGCCTGATATTAAGGTTAAGAAGAGTAGTGGTGGAGTGTACGTCGCTTGTGCCGGAGAAAAGGGAACCATCAAGGTCTGGGACGTGAGCGCTAGTAAATTAATATACACTCAAGGTAACAGTGTCATCGCTCCTGCCTCAGAGGACGGGGGCTTGGCTGTCACTCAGCTACTTTTCAACGATGTCAGGTGTTGCCTGGCTGCCGTCAGTGCTGACCATAACATTATCATATCTGATCTTGCAACATTTGACTGCTCCAAACAAATGGTTGGATTCACTGATGAAATCTTAGACTTGGTGTATATTGGCCAAGATGATACCCACGCTGCTGTTGCTACCAACAGCGCTGACATCAAGGTCTATGAACTAGCTTCCATGAACTGCCATTTGGTAAGAGGACACACAGAAATAGTTCTTTCATTAGCCAGAAGCACCAGCAATCCTGATATGTTCCTATCAGCGGGTAAAGACAACACTATCCGTTTATGGCTCATGAAATCAGGCACCCACGAAATACAATGTCTCGGCATTGGAACTAGACATACTGCATCAGTAGGATCTATTAGCTTACCAAACTTATGTGCTTCATTTTGCTTATCTGTCAGTCAAGATACAACCCTGAAAAGATGGCAATTACCCAGCACATTAGATGCGACAGAGCCTGCTATTCTAACATCTTCTCACACAGAAATAGCCCACCCAAAAGATATTAACTGTGTAACCATTTCACCAAATGATAGAATTATAGCTACTGGTTCACAAGACAAAACAGTGAAACTTTGGTCTTCCGAGGACCTAAGTTTATTAGGAACTCTCCGCGGCCACAAGAGGGGTGTGTGGTGCGCTCGCTTTTCTCCAGTGGATCAAGTTCTTCTCACCACATCTGCCGACTGCACCATGAAACTGTGGTCATTATCAGAACTCAACTGTCTCAAAACCTTTGAAGGGCACGACAGCTCAGTATTGAGGGCGGAATTCTTATCTCGTGGGTTACAAATTGTTTCAACCGGAGCCGATGGACTCCTCAAAATATGGAATATCAAGACATCTGAGTGTTCCTTATCTCTTGATAAACATGACGGAAAGTTGTGGGCGTTAGCTGTATCTCAAGATGAGAGTACAATCATGACTGGAGGTGCAGATTCCCTTTTGATTAAGTGGAAAGATGTTACGGCTGATAAAAAATTAAAGGAGTCCAAAGAGAGGGAGGAATTAGCTCTCCAAGAACAAGAATTGAGCAATCTTTTACAAGATAAAAAACTACTTAAAGCTTTGAAGCTAGCTCTACGATTGGACAAACCTTTCCACGTGCTGAGGATTGTGAATGAAATCACAAAGGATGATGACAAGACGGCACTTACTACAACGATCAAGCAGTTGTCGGAGACGCAGCAAGATAAGTTGTTGCAATGCTGTGTTGAGTGGAATACCAACACAAAGAATTGCCAAGCAGCCCAGGTGGTGGTGAACTCTCTCTTGGCTGCCGGAGTCAACCTCACCAAGAGCGGGGCTTCCTCTATCCGAGCCTTACTTCCATACACACAGAGACACATGCAAAGGTTGACAGGAATGTTACAAGACTTGCATTTCCTGCAGTACACCACCAATTGTATGCAGCCTCATGGTACCAAACTATTTTAATGTCTTATTTGAATAAATTACGTTTTTTTAAGATGTAACTCTTTCTTTTATTGATTTTTATGCTGCGTTCTGACGTTTCACTTTTAGTTGATCAACTTTTATTGAATGACAAAGTTGTTTAACCAGTGGAATGCTGATGGGTCTCTGGAGAACATGCGAGCATTCTAATATCTTCCTTTTTAGAATAATTTGCAATGCGATTTTTACCTTGATGCTTCGAAAAATGTATGAAAAACAAAATCGGCATCGCTTGGGCTGATAAAACTGATTCCACTTTTGATTCCTATGATTGGCGCCTCTCTGAAGGCCTAAAAAATGTTTCTGTTTTGTACTGTGGCTTTCAACAGGTTAAAAAAACTTGTTCAGGTTAAATAATATTGTGGTATTTTCTCAGGAATGTTAACTACGAGTACAATTCTCTTTTTTTCCCCAACACAGTACTGAGGGCGATGTACCCCCCTTATGTACACTCTGGGGGGACATACAAAACTGCCCTCAACACTATATTGATGAAGCCACTTATAATATCTTCACAATCGTATTTTGTGGTGCAGGCCAATAGGCTGCAGCCTTGGTAGCATGTGCTTAAATACGGCTCCAGTAATAATAATAATAATAATAGTTGGATAATTTGTAGAGCGCCGTTTTTGTGAAAAATCACCTCAAGGTCGCTGTACAATTTATTTCCTAGGATCTACATTTGTTATGTTTTCCCTTTGCAGAAATGAACTTTTACCCTCTTGCTGTATGACGACATCAACCGATTCCAGGAAATTAGGTACTGACCCAGTGAGAGTATGCCCAAATTTTTTATTTCCCTAAATATCAGACCGAAATTTCCTTAGATTTCCCTAGATTTCAGAATGAGTTTGCAGGAGGTACTTAGTCAGATCAGAATTCCCCCAGAATATTTTCAAATGCAAAAAAAATGATTTTTGTGCTTTTCCCTTTTCTTTAAAATTATTTTCTCCCTTAGATCTAGGGAAATTCCCATCACATCACTGTACTGACCGCTAATTTGTATTGTAGTTGGCTACTATGAAAAAATATTGATCCACAAATTAACGTATGACTAGGTTTGAAAAAAAATTGTTAATATATTTTATTAGCCAGTTGTTTAATAAGTTACGATACAGTTGTATTACCTAAATGCCTTAAAAAATTATTTTGAGGTACTTTATTCAAAATAATTTTTTTGGTGATGCATTGATTCTTGTTTAGAAGTTACGATTTTTTAATTTTTATTTTTATTTATTAAAGAAATAAGGTAAGTTCATATAAAATTGTATTTACACAGTGTTACATATTGTACATATTGTGAGATTTTAATACTATTCTTCTATGGATGCGTTAGCTTGTGTTTGCAAGAGGGTGCACAGTACATTATTGTAGTTTTTTGTTGTATGTTTTTGGGGTGTTATGCCGTGTTGCGCTAACTCCTTCTTTAGCCGACGTTTCGGACAGCGTTGCAGTGTCCATCATCAGGGCAGATCCGGTAGATCCGAAGATCCGGTAGATCTACCGGATCTGCCCTGATGATGGACATTGCAACGCTGTCCGAAACGTCGGCTAAAGAAGGAGTTAGCGCAACACGGCATAACACCCCAAAAACAAACAACAAAAATGCTTTTGGCCGTGAGAATCTAAAAACTTACCATTATTGTAGTTATTTATAAGTAATTAATAATTTAAAATGTACATGTATTTTGAGGTTATGTGGTAAATACATTGCAGGGAGAAAGTAATTTTACATTTTTTATTTTTTTTTTTATTAGCGAAATTTAGGACATTATATTATAATTTTACTGGTCTTCCATTAAAAGCCTTAGCTTGTGGATGGAAGAAGAGTTAACATTTCACATATTATGTACAAATAAAGTCACGTTTACAGTTAATACAATGCAGTTAATACAGTTAATACATTTCATATAATTATAATTACTATTTACTATAATCATGTATTTCAATATATATGTATGTGTAGGTAATATAGACACATGGCAATCAGACCCGTTAACTAAAATATGTAAACATATATGTATTCAGTAAGAAGAAAAACAAGTAAGATTTTTAGTGTGACATTCTCTAAAATACTTTTTGATGGAGTTCAACAATTGAATTTTGTTCCTAATGCTTCTGATTTCTATTGGTAGGTTATTGAAAAAGAATTTTCCTTGGTGAGTATAATGGTGTTGTGCAAAAGAAGTGTTTAATTTGGGGCACACAAATACATGTTTAAGTCTAGTACGATTTTCAGTTATGAATGCGTATTTATCTTTTTCTTTTATAATTTGTATAATTGAATTTTTTATAAATAAGTTTTTAAATGTTGGAACTTTGAATTCTTCGAATATGCTGTCAGTTGGGAAGTCTGGAGGTTTTTTTAGTATAATTTTTATTATTAGTTTTTGAACAATTTCTATGGGGGTCAGATTAGTTTTGTAAGCTGCTCCCCAATTGATAATGGCATACTGAAGAATAGACTGTACTAATGCGTAGTATATTGAGTATAGGTTTTTCGTTGATAAAAAGTTTCGTATCCGTAAGAATATATGAATTAACTTCCTAACTCTTTTTATTGTATGGTCGATGTGATCTTTCCATTTTAGGTTTTTATCTATGATTATTCCAAGATATGTAATTTTATCCGCTATTTTCAGAAGTGAACATTTTTGTTTGCAGTGATTAGTATCGTGTTGTGCGAGAGAATGATTATGTAAGAATATTTGAAGATTTGGAGGTACAATGTTAGTGTTAATTTCGAAAGGAATGACATATGTTTTATCACTATTTAACGACAAGAGGTTATTGTCAAACCATATTTTTAGATTATTTATGTCTTCTGTAGCTTTTAGATTAATTTTTTCCCAAGTTTTTTCTTTTATTATAAGGACTGTATCATCAGCGTAAGAGATAATTTGGCCATGCAATGGTTGAATAAATATGTCGTTTACATACAAAATGAACAATATTGGTCCAAGCACGGTGCCCTGTGGGATACCAAAATTTGATGTTTCTTGGTCGCTAGTTTGGTCATTTATTTTAACAAATTGTGCACGATTGTTCAAATAACTTTCTATCCATTGGACGGCTTTATCATTGATGTTATTTAATTTCAGTTTTTTGATAAGCTTTGTGTGTGAGATACTATCGAATGCTTTTCTTAGGTCTATGAATATTCCTGCGCATTTATTTCCTTCATCAAGTGCAGAGTATATAAATGATGTTACATTTGCTATTGCATCTTGTGTGCTTTTTGTTTTTAAGAATCCGAATTGATTGGAATGTAATATTTTATTGTTTTCTAGAAAATCAACAACCCTTTTTTTCACAATCTTTTCAAATATTTTCAAATATTTTTAAAATACATGTTAGTTAAATGTGATATGAATGTAAATACATTGCAGTGCGAAAGTAATTTTACATGTTGGTTAAATGTAATATGAATGTAAATACATTGCAGTGAGAAATTAATTTCACATGTTAGTTAAATGTGATATAAATGTAAATACATTGCAGTGAGAAATTAATTTGACATGTTAGTTAAATGTGATATAAATGTAAATACATTGCAGTGAGAAAGTAATTTTAAATGTTAGTTAAATGTGATATAAATGTAAATACATTGCAGTGAGAAATTAATTTGACATGTTAGTTAAATGTGATAAATGTAGGTAGCTAAAACGTATTTAACATAATTTAAATAGTAAAAAAGACGTTATATATTATTTATTATTATAAATTTGGAGAATAAATTGTCACTTGGAAATTAAGGAGATTTAGGCTATTTTCAAGATCAGTTCATTTATTTGAGTTTTTTCATAGACATATGAATATTAGTAGACCTGCCCTAAGTGATTAAAAGCGTATTATTCCCCACTCCCCATACCGGTTCCATTGGAGCCGGCTGTGCTCGCGTATGGCCTCAAGTGAAATTTGAAAACGTGACGTCATCATTCTTGTGCGAACTATGGTCGAGGCATCATCGGTTCATTTTACGAAATAACACGGCAAAATGTTGACTTGTACTATGAAAACTTGTAAAAATAGATGTGAAAAAGAGAATAAACCCAATTGTCGTATTACATTCCATATATAAGCATTATTTTACTTTATTTTAAGCATATTCACATCGTATAATATGAATCAGTTGTTACTATCACATCGAGAAACGTCTGGACGCGAAACACAAAGCTGGTTGGTTGCTGGGAAGTAAATTATGAACATTTATAAAAGTGTCTTAACTAAATACTTAAACGAAATATTCGACTCTGAAAATAGAACCGAATTTTTTTGCCGAATTTGGACTTCGCAAATTTGTTCATAACGTGGCGAGTAATTTGCGCTCCCATGTAAAAATGTCTATTCATTCAAAAGCAGATTTTACTTTTAAGAAGTAAATGGTGATATTATAATGCGAGATGCCTATTTACTGTCAGATTGATTTATTGACGAATCACAGTCAGCTTCACTCCCTTCGTTCTTCAACAGTTGATTTATCCCTCGCCATTATCTTCTCGTCTTTTAATTCCTATGTCTGTGAGTTTTTTTTCATAAGATTGTCTTTAAAATATTAAATTAATGGTTTATCAATAATGTTATCAAACTTTTAGGCAAATATTATAATGCCTATTTGTTATGAAATAACACATGCAGCCTTTCACGAGTTCGAAGGTTGTGGATTTTATACAATCCGTTATCTGTGCCTTATTTTAAATTATCTATAGATCTTCCGAAAAATATGTTTGCTTTCTGTCTCAAATATGTACTTAAATCTTATTTATCAAAGCAAATAACAGCGCAATTCTTACGCATTAGGCAGGGTAATCTTTAATATTTTATCTTTATAATTTCTCGATCACCGCTGCTGAATGCGTACCATTAAACAAATAAAGTTATTATAGTTCCCCTGGTGGTAAATAAACGCTTTGTTGAATTTGTCGGCAAAATGGCGCTTTAGTTTTGTGCAATGTCCAATCTCGCTTTCAGAAAGGCGATAATCCTCACAGAAAAAACGTAGGCATTTCGTATTTTTGTAAACCACGGAGTACCTACTTTTAATTTCTTTTCATTTTCTCTTTAAGCTTGTACAACGCAATGCTACCAGATAAGTATCTATCTACAGGTACAAAATAATTTATGTTTAGGTAGGTATGTGCTAACATGAACCTAAAAGGCTTTTTTTGCTACGTATAAACAGGACACAATTTCCGCTTTCCGAACCGCGAATTACGGGAAAGGAAAAATGCAATTTCTTTCCCGTAATTCGTGCCACGGCTCGCGGAAATTCTGTTTATACGCACCCTTAGGTTCTTGTGTGCTATGGTACCTGCTTCTTTCTTGAAGGTGGTGATTGAATAATACATTATTATTATCGTTAGTAGGTAGATAACTACATACAGGTGGTGGTGTTATCCGATTTTAATTGCACCTACTGTATATCGAATTACATTCCTGGAAATTTCAACAATATTATTTGCACCACCTCTTTTATCAATATAATAAGTTGGTGTAAGCAGAGGTTCCAAAAAACTTTCTAATAAATCCCCCCTCTTCGCTCTTGCCTTATTAGTCATACTACTAAAAAGATAAAACTTAAATTAATATTTTGGTGATGGTAGGTAGGTACTTATGAAGAACGGCTGCGCGATCTTTTTCATACAAAGATTAAAATTGGATTTGAGACCAAAATACTTTAAGAAACTGAATAATTTAAAAAAATATATTTATACGCCTAAAAAGGCTTTTACATAAAAGTGATACATGACGCAGTGTACATATGAGAATGTCTGTATTATATAGGAAATACTGCTTTGTATAAAAAAGACCGCCCAGTCAGTACCTACCTATGATCCTAAAATATTATTTCTTCTATAATATCCGCAGATCTGTATGAAATAGTAGGTATGAAAATAATGGTCGTGTAAAGCAAAGATCTTCCGTCTATGGGTCCAATGTGGTTTCCATATGCGGATAGGTATGGAAATATATATCGTGTAAAACTAGCTAACACCAACAGAGTAGGCAAAGAGTATGAACCGCAGTGCCGAAACTATAGGGTGGCAGGGCTGGCAAAATGCCACGGGCCCCGCGGGGGCCGGTGCCCCGGCCGCCGCGGGGCTGCGAGCCAAGAAGTCAGAAGTAACCTAACATTTTTAACAAAATTTATTTCTCATGTTTTGCCGCAGCAAAATCAGTTACAAAATCTGCATAAAGTTGAATTTTTTGAAAAATAATCATCGGTTGGGTGCAGTTGGGACTATTCTGCGTTACGACGATTTACGATGTTTTAGACAAAATTTCATGTTTGACTTGCGTTAAATACGCCTGATCATACATATTGTTTTACGACGAATTAGCTAATTTCGGCATATTGTGATATGATTCTGATGGCTCATTTTGAGACATGGGTTCGAACTTAAAAACCTGACTCTTTTTAGACCTGACGACTAAATAAATCTATCAGAACGATTGTTTTGATTTTCACGTCTTTCTGGGACGTTCTGACTTTAGCTTATTTATTCTAGGAGTCTGCATTATAAATTGTATATAAGTACATAAAATCAACTAAAGTTAGACACAACTAAGGGCCAGGTATTTACAAATTACAATAAATTATTAAGATTTAAACGCATTCACAAGAAAAGGATGTCGTTCAATTTTAAACGTATCCATTGGTTGCTGAATTTTTTGTCTCTGCAGTGCTAGAGACGCTCGGGGTATTCCCGATATTTCCCGTATTTTGTCTCGGCAGTGCTAGAGACGCTCGGGGTATTCCCGATATTTCCCGTATTTTGTCTCGGCAGTGCTAGAGACGCTCGGGGTATTCCCGATATTTCCCGTATTTTGTCTCGGCAGTGCTAGAGACGCTCGGGGTATTCCCGATATTTCCCGTATTTTGTCTCGGCAGTGCTAGAGACGCTCGGGGTATTCCCGATATTTCCCGTATTTTGATAAGCATCGAGTATTGGACATCATCATTAATCAACTAAAATCGCGTTTCCTTCCAATTAATAATTGTTTCCAATTTCAGTGTTTTGCAACCTGCCACTTTGCAAAATTTAAATGGCATTGAGCGCTAGAATTTGTTGATATATATAAAAAAGACATCTGAATCATTTGCCAGGGAAATTCTCAGTTTTCGGTCCACCTTCAGAGTCGAAATAGAAAAGGCTTCGTGTATTAGAGAACTTGCTGATTTATTAATAATAAAGAATCATTTTATGTCGTGCAGCTTTCCTGAAGTATGTACTGCATGCGATTGTAACAAATCTTATTTGTTACAATACCTGTGACTACAGCTAGTGACGAAAAGTCATTTTCGAAACTAAAATTAATAAAAACATATTTAAGAAAGTCAATGGGACAAGACAGGCTACGTAAGTTGACTATTCTGTCTATTGAAAATTCAATGGCCCGATCTTTAAACTTAACCTATTATACAGGGTGTATCGGCACTAACCCGACAAACTTTAACCAGCTATTCCTTAGCACATTTGGAGTAAAAAATGTTATGGTCACTTTGCTGTCCGGTAGCATTTTTTTTCAATAAAAACAAAAAAAAAATAATTTCCACACTACATCACTGTCATTGGCATTGCGTTTCGTGTTCAACAGCTGTTATAAGCAAGTATGTCAAAAAGCGTCTTCGCTCTTACGCACACACTAAATAATAATAGTTAAAAATGAGACGAATGGTGTCGTGCCATTTCGTTGTGATTGTAAAAGTGCGCCAATATAGGTACACACGTGCATTATTCAACGGAATTCGAATAAAATATTTGCCAGATGGGTTTTCAAACTTTGACAAAGGATAAAACAGTGGTGACATGTGGTGAAAATATGAATAATATTTTTTTTTTAAAAAACGTTACCGGACAGCAAAGTGCACATAAGATTTTTTACTCCAAATATGCTAAGGAATAGCTGGTTAAAGTTTGTCGGGTACGTGCCGATACACCCTGTATAATGGTTTCCGAGACTTTTGTACACACACATTATTTGCGGTCAGTTGGATAAATACGTAAAAGTCCATGAAATATTCTTACCGGGAATACAAGAAATAGCCCCAATGATGCATCGTGAGATATTCTGCCATAGTTGGTAAGTAGTTCCTGCGAAATATTGGTAATGGGTTAATTGTTGTGGAATCAGGATATTCAGGATATTCCTGATGATCTAATCCTGATTCATCTTAGGGTCAGGACTTCTGGCGCCGTCAAAATAGGTACCTGTATAGCTATATATTTTATAAGCTACATTAAATAGGTACCTACACAGCTATACATTCCATAAACTACATGAAATTGGTACCTATATAGCTATACAGGGTGTCCGGAAACTCGTAGTACAAGCGGGAAACTGGTGAATCTACATCACATTTGGAGTCGATTTTGTAGTATATTTTTTTTTTATTTGAGCTTTCGTTATCGAGTAAATCGAGTTTGAAGTTGATTTTTTTTTTTTTTTTTTTTTTATTTTTTTAATTAAATTCTTATAAATTATTACTGAAGATCAAAGTACCCAACTAATTAAAACTATTTGAAAGTAAAACAAATGAAGAAACTCGGATTTGAAGCATTATTTTGAAATCACCCTTCATTTAACCCGGTGTAATCATAAAATATTTCTGCTCTGCAGAGTTAAAACATCTGTTATTCAACCCTAAACACCAGAAAAAACTTTAACCCTAAAATAGCCGAAAAATATTTTTTTTTGGTTTTTTTTTTTTTTTTTTGAAAATGCTCAAATCAAAAAACTTTATGTTTTTTTGGGTTCCCCATGTGGTGTAGATTCTCCAGTTTCCCGCTTGTACTACGAGTTTCCGGACACCGTGTATATTCCATAAATGATTTTTTTGTAATTGTTTATTCTAAAAGAAATATTATGCATAACTTTTTTATTTTTTATATGAACCCGCGAAGTCCCAACTGCTCCGAAAAGTCTGTAACCAGTGAGACTATGGCATCCCCAATTGGGGTATGTTGTGAGGCTGGAGGTTGTGGAGAGGTGAAGGAGATGGGAAAGAGGAAGGTGGGAAAGTGCCTGGCTATTCAGATCTTGCCACCAAGCACGGCCAAAGCCATTTCAAGCAACGTTTCAATTCTGAATGGTGTTCTTACACCAGAGCGATACTGAGAGTATCTTCCATTCAGGAACGTGCCGCAAATACAGGATGTATTTAACTTTTTACTTCTAAGTTAATTTGTGAGATAACACAAATTAAATTAACTTGCGTACGCCAGGATTCGAACCCGTGACCTCCAGCTTGCTAGTCGAGAGCCTTACCCCATGACCACGGAGGCTGTGAAAGCGTTCTATTCCAATTGGTCAATAAACTCATTGTGGGATCACAATATACAGGGTGCTCGGGGGTAAAGTGCGCTTACTTCGGGAAGTGATTCTTCATGATTGTAGAAGTAAAAAATTGCGATGCGACAATTTTGCTTGTTGACGAAGCTACCGAGGTGGAAATGGGCCTCATCACTCAAGATGATTTGCATTTGATTCACTCAAGTGAATTTTAATAATTTCACTGCGTTTTTGAAGCGTGTATCGTTCCATTTTTATTAATGGCGTAGTTTTTACTTGTCAAATGTCAAAAAATGACAGCTTCAAAAGTAACATCTACCGAAATAGCGGGCTATTCAAAATAACACCTCTTATTGGAAAACCCTGTAGAACTATTAGCACGCAATAGGGCCTATATTTCTACAGCTCTACGATCGCTATGAGGTAAAAATCCGCTATTATTTAATGTCTTTTAAAATGCGTAGAGGGGAATAACCTGCTCAATAGGTTTTTTTAACCCTTAAGACACCGAAAAAAAGTTTTTAAAAAATTGAAAAGCTCAGATCGAAATTTAGAAGTTTTTTGAGATCTCTGCATAGTGCATATTCACCAGTTTATACCCGCTCATACCAACACATAAGAAATGAAAATGAAAAATGAATTAAAATAACTCTACTCATGGCACTGACTACATACTGATAAGAACGGACACTTTGTTAACCATGTTATAACAAAATCGCGTAAAAAAGAATTGACATGTGTTCAAAAAATTAGTAAGTTAAATTTCGAGATTCCAACGTTTTAAACTAATTTTCAGGTTTAAAAATTGCAGACTTGTGTATTTTATTAAATAAATTAAAAATAAATTATACCTTTTTGTATTTGCCTGAGGAATACACAGAATGTCTGAAAAACATAATAAACAAACGATAGAAATAATTAGAATTTCGTTTGCGGTTACATTATGAATTATTGTCCTTTGTAGAATATAATGGAATTGGTATTTCCATACAAATCAAATATAATCCGGTCATTTGAAAACTACAACGATCCTAGAATAGTTTTTTTAAGATTTAAAATGAAAAGCACTGAACAAATAAAGCCTAGAAGTGTGTCCGACGCCAATTTGAAAGAAATCAAATGAAGACAGGAAAATGAAATTGATTATCTATTCAAGAAGAATTTCGAAATTTTTATATGTAATTTTTTTCATCAAAGGTAAGGGTAAATTGAGCTTACTTCTGACACACACTTCACGCAGTATCATGAAATCAACATTGTTACTGTTCAAAAATTACTTTATTTCTACTTTAGTTCGACTCTGTGTCTCATTCCAGTGCAGTGATAATGCGTTAAGTCTTCATCGGGCGTCCTAGACTTTTTTCTATCATTCACTACTATGTACATGTATCTATATAGTTACTGATAAAAAAATCTTCACTGTACAGGGTGTCCGGGGGTAAAGCGCGCTAACTTTGGTTGGTTAACTACATGATGGTAGAAGTAAAAAAAATACAAAAACACTGTTTTCGAAATTCCAATGTTTTAAGGTCGTTTTTAGGTTAAAAAAAGTTGAATTGTCTGTATGGAAAAATAAACACTGGAATTTCGGAAAAGTTATTTATCTTTTTTACTTCTACCGTCATTCGACTCCACTAATAAGAACAAACTTTGAAATTTTCAGTCAAATCGGTCCAGTAGTTTTGGAATATACAGAAGACAAACAAAGAAACATTCATTTTTATATATATAGGTTTACATTCCAAGCTTGATTCTGTTAGAACCATCCGTCACAGCTGATATCAAGTATACCATTGCGACATGAACTGTCATTGAAAATTGATCAAGGATCATGCAATCAGACTGCAGACTGCACTCTTTGTCCGTGTGCTTTCGGATGGCCGCGACATTTTCCGCTAATCGGGCAAGTCATGGCCAAACAATCAACATCCTAGTGCAAATATAAGTAGGGTATGCATCCAAATTTCATGTACTCACGTCATAATAGTGTATTTTTGTTTTGGATCCAATCAGCTCCGTCCAAAATTTTTTAGGATTATGTAACAATCGAAAAGTCACAAAAATATAGTTGATTCCCCAGTTTTATTAGTATGAGGAGAACAACCAAAACACCTTCACATGCTGGCAAAAAATGTCTCTAAAGACTAAATTACTCGTATTTACTAGATACCTAAATGGTTTGCCCAAGTTTGCCAATTGTCGAAGCGCTGCAATTTATTAGAACTCTAAATATCTCGGTATATAATTTTCTTGTTTTAACTGGATTGATTTTTAAAAATTTAATGCAATAACGGTAAAATCCCATAATAATGCTTCCACAATACAATCAGAGTGAACAAGTCAATTTGAACGTGAGGATCAAATTAGAAATGAATCTAAATTTTTTACTTATTTATATTTTTCCAATTCTGAATTGGTATCAACCTGCTTAGCCAGTTAAGAAAATTTATACCAAAGCCGTCAGAGAAGCTGCATATATTTAAAATATTTTCTGAGGCAATATTTAGCGCAAGCGATTCTGAATTTATTCTTCATACAGTTCCTTTATACATAAGTGTTAAAATCGCTTTAAATTTTTTCGTAGATTTTTCTATGGAAGACACAGGAGTCCCATTCACAATTGACAGGTTAAACAAAAATAAATATACAAAATAATGAAAAATTTTACTATTGCCTCAAACTCAGTAAACAGTCGTTTTTGTTTTGTTTTTTTTGTTCTTTTTCTGTTTTTTCCAAACATGTATTTTCTTTGTTTACAAAAATTTATAATAGCAAATTATAATCAAATGCTTCACGTTTTGCTCTGCTGTTTTGGAAAAATTGCAATGAACATTATTTTATTATTTGAGTGAAATTCCCTCACCAACCACACTAACCGTTTTTCTTTATGGCGAAGAAAAGTTTATAGTATAATTTACTTTATTATTTTAAACATATAACGTTAACTTATTTTATATATATTGGTATGTGAAAAAAAACATTACACTATATTAACCCCTTGGGCAATAATGGAAGATATTCTTCACAGACAACAATCACCCGTAGAGACTTTTTGAGAGATATATCTCCAGCCTCACACGATTTCATAAAAGATATGCTAACTCATTCTGTATTACAATGAGAAATATGATTTAAACATTGTTAGAAAGAGGGAATATCGTGCTTTCAATTTGCATACAAAAGTTTACTATAGACGCCCCCGAAAAAATTGAAATATTTTTATGAAACAACATTTAGCATCTGAAAAATATTTCTCAAGGTTTGCAAATTTTTTATAAATATTTTTATTTAAAATGAAAAATAACATTACGTGATAATATATGTAATCACTTTTTCTAATTACATTTTTTTTGTTTCGTGTACAGAAGTAATTATAGTTTTCACCACAAGTTTTTTTTGGTAAAAACCATCGCTGAGCGACTTTATCTATGTGTGTGTTCAAAATTTTAATATTTTTCATCTCATGTGTCGATTTGTGATACGAAAATCTGAGAGAGTTGTTTAGCTGCTGTCAACAACAGTGTTTTGTTTTGAAATAGTTCAAAAACTGCTAATTTATCTGGATTCGAATGTGATGAGAAAATATGTATATATTCCGCACAATCTTTTTTTCCGGCAGTTCATTTAAGAGAATCTCGTTGTAAAATATCGGAGGCTTTTGTCTTTCACTTCGTCTTTTTAACTTGGATGAGTTATTTTGAGAATATCTATTTAGATCTGAATGAGTTTAATGTGCATGTAGGCAATAAGCACACGTGACAATCGCATCATCGTTTTCACCTTGAATTAGGACAACTGTGTACTAGAATATGTTTTATCTTATTAAAGTTATACGCTCAATCTTGCGCAAGAAATGTGCTTATCTGAAAGAGAATTCAAGCAAACAAAACATTTCCTGTTGCAGTCGCTCTACGTTTTAAATCTCCGCTGCAATGTAATTTGAATGATTCACGCAAGTTAAAGCTAAAGACATAGATTGTATATAAACGGAAAACGTCACTGCAACACTATCGTTTGTAAATATCTGAGAAGTCCCCGTCACATTTGATTGACGATAAAATCGACAATAATTATTAGCTAAGCTAACTAAACATCATGCCGTTTCTCCGCAGGGAAGGAAAGGCAGAGAGCACATGCGGCTAAATAATTCGGTATTGAACACATTTCTTGTTTCATTCATGCTCATATATTCTTCTGTTATCTTGGCTCTTAACACGGTCCTCTCAAGTACAGGGTTTTCCAATGTTATTTTGATATTCAATCGTAAAAGATCAATGGTTTCGTTACTTGTGTGGCACGTAATGCCGTCTTGTTGAAAGTAAACGTTGTCCAGATCAATACCATCCAATTCCGGCCATAAAAAATCATTAATCATCTCTCGATAGCGCAATCCATTCACCGTAACTGTTGCTCCAGCCTCATTTTCGAAAAAGTAAGGTCCAATGATTCCGCCGGACCATAAATCGCACCAAACAGTCACACGTTGAGGATAAAGAGGCTTTTCAACAATAACTATTGGGTTTTCCGAGCCCCAGATGCGACAATTTTGCTTGTTGACGAAGCCACCAAGGTGGAAATGGGCCTCATCACTCAAGATGATTTTTCGATGGAATTCTAATAATTAATAATAGTGAATTTTAATAATTTCAATGCGTTGTTGAAGCGCGCATCGTTCCATTTTTATTGGTGTAGTTTCTACTTGTCAAATGTCAAAAAATGACAGCTTCAAAAGTAACATCTACCGAAATAGCGGGCTATTCAAAATAACACCTCTTATTGGAAAACCCTGTATTTACATCACACCGTGTCATGTCTTCTTCTACCATTCACAATTGCGTCATATTCTCCTTGCAACCCTTGTTTCGCGCATTCGCTCTACATGACCAAACTATCAGTGTCCCTTTCTTAATATTACTTATTTCGTTCACATCAAGCCTAGGATTCTTCGCGACTCTTGACATTTCTCACATGATCATAAATGGTTTTTTAGTGACACAGGTATAAATGTAAACTGATGTAACTAACTAAAAATCGCGCCATTTCGCCGCAGGGGTAGGAAGAGAGGACGAACCGCCAAACTACTCGGTCTTAGCACACACTCCTCGCCTCATTCACATTCATATATCGTCTCACACATACTCTTTTATTATTCTGACTCTTGACATGATCCGAATCAAGTATCTGATTCTGCAATGTCTTCCTCGAGCGTCCCCGACTTCTTATACTATTCAAACCACTCTCTAAACACTTCTAGCACCAATAAGAACAAATTTTGAAATTTCTATCGAAATTAGTACAGTATTTTTTAGTAGTAGTTTAGCGCATTATCTCGGCACTGGAGTGAGGTATGGGGCTGAATAAAAGTCTATTTAATGTAGTTTTTTAATAGTACCTATACAGTAGAAAAAATAGGAAGACGTGGAACGAACATGTGAAACAAATACTAAAAAAACTGTATACTTTTTTCAATTCTTCACATAAATATTATGTCTACCTTAGAAATGCACCCAGTTTTCAAATACATTAGAACTCACAATCTCAAAACATTAATCCAAACCATTCATAACCCCGAACAACGCCGGGTACCCGTCATTTAGTTCGTAATGCAGTATACCTACCTGATTGAAAACACGTGCATAGTTTAGGCGATGCACTACGTCGTGTAATATTTTAAATTGAGCCGTTTTCAATAACAACCCTTACGTAGATGGCGATAAGGTTTAAATTCCCGCTTAACACCATCCGCCTGTTTTGATTTATGCAAGAAAAAAACATGGCCAAATACTGCCTTTTATATTTTTTTTTTTTTTTTTTTTTTTTTTTCTTTATTCATGAAATATTAATGTGTACAGTTTTTACATGCTTTTCGACTACCACACTAGACACACGCCCGTATTATGGTAGTCGAAATTTATATACATAGGTTTATATAATTATATAAATGTAATATTTGATAACTTGTTAATCTAAGTATTTTTTTTTTACATGCAATGTATGTGTATAATAGGTGACACTTTTACTGGTTCCCAGTTCAGTAGATTGCTCAAGTGTACATCAACCGTATTTTAAACTGTTGATATTAATGAGATAAAATGAACACAATCAGCAAATAAATAGGTTACTTTACTTGTTAAAATAATGAAAATAAAGTAGAAATTATGAAAATGAACTTGTTGAAATAATGAAAATAAAGATTAATTAATTAATTATTAAACTTTTTTCTTTACAGAATTGAATGAAAAAACAAAAATGACTAATAAAGAAAATGAGCTTAATTTAATGATGGCAGGCATTCCTTGAAAAAGTTCCTTCCCTTTATAAATAACCAATTTTGAACACTTATGACATACAAATTGTGAGTTTTTGATTTTCTGATATCAATACTCAGCGAGTTGAATATTTTGGGAGCAATATAAGAAAACTGCCGCTGGGCGAAAGCTGTTTTCGTTTGGGGAATTTTACAATTTAGGTGTGACGAGTAACGGGTGTTAATTTTTTGTTGTGTTTTATTCACCAAGTCATTTTTCCGTATGTATATGAGAATGGTCTTAACATATAATTGTCGAATATCTAATATTCTGAGTTTTCTAAAAAGTGGTTCTGATGGGTTTGTTGGCTTACATTTGAATATTATCCTTAGTAACAGTTTTTGAATTAAAACCATGGGATGAAGAATCGTTTTTGCACAACCTCCCCATCCCACTATACCATATGTAGTAATTGATTGAAAAAGTGTAAAGTATACACATCTTAGTGTTTGTAGGTTAAGGATAGATCTGAGAGAGTAGAAAATGTAGCATAATTTGCGAAGCCTTTTTGTTGTAGAATTTATATGGGCCTCCCATCGCAGTTGATTGTCTATAATGACCCCCAAGTACTTAATTTCGTTTGATATTATAAGGTTATCGCATGAACAATTTTTGTGAGGTGATGTAGCCATGTTGAATTTCTGTGAACATGAATGTATGGTAAGTTTATGATAGTTTTGAGGGAGATTAGGTTTGCGTATGGAAAAAAGTAAGTATTTAGTTTTCTCAATATTTAGAGTGAGGAGGTTGGAATCTAACCAGTGTTTTATTTCATTTATACCATGATTTGCTTTTTCAAATGTTGAATTCAAATTTTCATCTGCAAATATTATAACCGTATCATCGGCAAAAGATATTATAGTGCCACCAGTATCCAAATTGCATAACGAGTTAATGTATATTAGAAACAGAAGTGGGCCCAACACACTGCCTTGGGGCACGCCATATGTGATTGGCAAACTTGTACTTCTATACTCTTTAGCGGAGTTAATAATAGTTGACTGGGACCTATTTGTTAGATAGCTCTCAAACCATTTAAGAGGAACACCTTTTATTCCTATCTGTGAGAGTTTTTTCAAAAGTATGTGGTGAGATACAGTGTCAAAGGCTTTAGCCAGATCCAAGAATACAGCGAGGGGCTTGCGACTTTTATCGAGGTTATCAGAAATTAATTTTGTAAAAGCTGCAATTGCATCTGATGCACTAAGACCTTTGCGGAAGCCGTATTGGTTTTTTGACAGGATTTTATTTTCTTCGAGAAACTTGTAGAGCCTTTGTTTTACTGTTTTTTCGATTATTTTAGAGATTGGACTCAGTAGAGATATTGGTCTATAGTTATTGACGATTGATCTGTCCCCTGATTTAAAGATAGGAATAATTGTTGAATGTTTTAGAGTGTTTGGGAAAAGGCCAGTTCGAAAACTTAGATTTGTGATGTATACAAGGGGCTTAGCAATGATTGGTTTAAGGTGTTTAATTAGTTTAGTGGATATATTGTCAACTCCCGTGGAGTGTGTATTTTTGAGTGAATTGATGATTTCAGTGATTTCTTGTTCTGTTGTTAGTGTGAGATTGAAAGGGTCATAGCTCAGATTATCGAGAAAGATAGTATTTGCAAGATTATTTTCAGACTTGCTATTTCTTTTTAAAATATTATTTGCTAGATCCGATCCGATTGTAGAGAAGAATTGGTTGAAGTGATTTGCGATTGTTTCTGAATTTTCGGTTGCATTTAGTGTTTTATTTGTGATGGTTATTTTATTTATGGGTGTGGTAATTTTGTCGGTGTAGCATATTTCTTTGACAATGTTCCAGATTTTTTTATTATCATTCGCAGCTTCCTCTATCTGTTTCCTATAATAATCTTCTCTGGCCGTACAGGTTATTTTTTTACATGCATTTCTGTATCTTTTATAAAATAAGAGAGATTCGTAATCAGTGGGGTTATTTTTACAATATTTATGAAGTTTATCACGTTTGCGGATACAGTGTAAAATACCAGTAGTTATCCAAGGTTTTAGTTTAATTGTACGACTACTTTGATTGTTGTGTGTGTGGGATGTGGCATTTTTCAGATGCTTATGTAGGATGTTGATGAGAGATTCACACGCTAAGTTTGGATCGCTAATTTTGTAGAAATTTGACCAGTTTTCATTGGAAACCAGTTTGAAGAGAGTGTCATAAGAAATTTTCTTTAGTTGTATAGTGGATGCTGGTAATTTTTGAATTTTATGAGAAATGGAGGTGATAGTAGCGTAGTGATCTGTCACAGTGCACTGATATATGAGAGATTTGATATTTAGCTTACATTTGACAAAGACGTGGTCTATGCAACTGGCGGATAACTCTGAGACACGAGTAGGGGCTGTAATAGCTGGGATAAATCCTTGAAGAGTTAATAAATTTATGTAGTCGTTTGCTTGGGGATGCATTGTATTTATAATATTAATATTTAGGTCACCAATAATTAGAACATTTTCATGATCTCTAATACATGCCAGAAACTGATTAAGCGAGTTTAAAAATGGTGTTATATTGGAAGTGCTCGGTGATCGGTATATAGTTAGAACAGTAACGCTATTTTCTATTTCAAGTTTAAGACAATTTGAGTGAGTTATTGTGATTTCCTTTATAGAGTATTGTATATGATTTTTTATGTATATAATAACGCC
The DNA here is from genome assembly GCF_061612785.1 of Hesperophylax consimilis. NCBI lineage: Eukaryota > Metazoa > Arthropoda > Insecta > Trichoptera > Limnephilidae > Hesperophylax > Hesperophylax consimilis. Next base: position 29,538,269 of record NC_142847.1, read on the forward strand.
ATCATTTTGTAATTGGTTATTCTGAGTACTGTATTGATTATAGTTTTTTATGTTTTTAGGAATATAGTTATCTCTGATCCAGCATTCGCTCAGAATAATCAAGTCAAAGTCTGAGTCAAGTTCTGTAAGTAGTATCATTAGTTCATTGAAATTTTTGTTCATGCTTCTGATATTCATGGAAAATATTTTTAGGTTGGATTTATTTAGGGTTTTTTGAACTTCTACAGAACTACTTGTTTCGATACATGGAATCTGCGACAAATTGTCTAAAATATTATTTATATTATCTTCCATTTTTTAAATTGGTGTAGGGTGTTGGTAGCTAAACTTTGGATGAAGACTAGAAGCTGAACAAAACTTGGCGAGCAATTTAGAAAACAAGTTGTATGTAGAGTTTTTACTGTTGGCAATGTTAGAAAATAATGTTGATGTTTCAAAGCAATAGAAATAGGAATAGTATCTTTTACCGGATTCTTGATTCTGACACTAGTACAATATATGTGATACCTCAAAACAAGTACAATAAAAAAATAATAATACGATACAATAAAAGTTTTACACATGATAATTTTAGAACTATAATTGTGATGAATTTGGTGAGAGTAGTGCCAGTGTCTCCGCATTAGAAACACGAATTGCAGGTGTTCCGATATCTCTACGTACGTAGATCTGCCCTGATTTGATCCACGAATACTTAAAAAAAATTTCCTTTGTAGCTTTGCGGGCCAGGTACCACAAGTGGTTAGCACGAAATGTCAGGTGTTCCGCAATGTAGACTGGTGAGCTTGGTCCGGCAATCCCTAAGTTCAGAGTGTTGAGCTTCTCCTCGGGACTGGATGCTTGTTTGTGGAAGGCTTTTATATCCGATAGTAATTGTTCTCGATCGCGATTCGAGGTCAGTTTAAAAACAATAGGTCCATTTTTGTGTTTTTGTGTCCTGTAGGACGCTTCAATGTTTGAAGTATTTACTTTTGATTGAATAGTTTGGCATATATTGTGGAATATATTTTTCAAACTTTCTCCCTTTATTTCGGGTATTCCCCTCACCTCTATATTTTTGGCTCTTGCCGACCTTTCGACATTTTCAAGCTGGCCTTCTAGAAGGTCAATTCGGGATTCTAAAGAGGAATTTTGTTTTGTTAACACCATATTTTTATCTTCTAACTCCCGCACGCGGAGGAGAATATCTTCATACTGCTTGCTCATGAAGGTTATTGTATCCAGTATTTTATTATTTTGTAAGATGATTGCATTTTGACTTTTCAGGATTTCGCTGTCCTCCGATCCAATGGGTTTATCACAACTGATATCGTAAACCGGTGACTGCGCCTGGGAAGAAGTGCCAACCGCTACGGTTGCGCACTTCTTGCATTTAATTTGAGTGCGCCGTTCCATTGTCAGTCGTCGATAAGCGGTTTCTGTGATTCCACCGCAGAGAAGATGGTATGCTCCTTTACATATTAGGCATACAAATGTAGTTCCCGTCGATTCGGGACATGCTAAGCAGTTAGGCATAGTTAGAAGATTTTTAATATTTTTAATTTATTCAATTTTCGATGGATTCTCTGGGCCTTGAACGCGCCCCGCAACTTAACAGTCGTGCGTTAGAGATTAAATAAAATAAAAATAAAATATAAAATTTTAGTTGGTTTGGTTGGGGCTCGAACGTACGCCGTTGATATAACTTTCAGCGTGACCGATTTATCCACTGAACCACTTCCGGGTTATGAGTAGGCGAGATAATAGATCTTCATATATTGTAATTCAGCTTGAGAGATGACAGTGCTGTTTTTGCTAAATCTTTCACTTTCAATATTTGATAGTTTTACTTTTATATTAATAGAATTGGATTTAAAACTTTTAAAAAAAGAAAAAACTGGGTGATTTAACACTGTTACACTTAGCAAAAAACAAAATTGAGCACTTTTGATGTAGTTTGAACGTAATCTTGAAAACAATTAATTTTGACAGTTCCGTATTATTTAAATTCGTACACTTTTAATGGAATGCAATGCAGAATTTAACTTATTAATCACGTAGATTGTGGATTTTTAAAGTCTTTATCGTTTGATCACTTAAATATATAGGTTTGATTACTTTTTACTGCAATTTTTATAAATTTAACAGAGCTCAGCAGTTGTTGACAATAGCGTGCACTAGTTGCATGTTCAATATGTATATTATTATAGTAGTAGTATATTATTTTGTGGATGTACACTTGTACAGGCATAAATATTTTTTTTCGATCATTTTATAAATAACTTAATTTTCCATATTATACGATAAAATAATAACCGAAAATGGGTTCGTAAGTAGGAGATTTTGAACTTTAATGCAGTTTTCATTGGCCTTTACATTATTTTTTTCTGGGCTTATAAAAAGACTTATCTAAAAAATACTCGATTATTTCAAAGACCAAGATGTATTCTACTCGCAGTATTTAATTAAAGCATCAGCATCTGAAACATTTCTAGGCGACAAAATTTTCAAACCAAAAACACATGATTTTGCATTACTACGTATGGCATCGCCTTAAATAAATACAACTCAGCATAAATAAAAACACATGTTTTTAATTAACATATAATAAATTAAAATACACAAAAGCCACTTGTGGTGCTTGTAGGTACCTACTACACATTTATGTTAATATTGAGTGAAGAGGTGTAAAGTGAAATTCCTTCGGTAAACAAGAAGGTTATTGAACTTTAGGGATCATATTTGTATGTATATATTTAAAGATTTATGATGTGTTATTTTAGCTTTTTATTTTTTTTTATTTTAGAAAATTCGAAAAGAATGTGACATTACTGGTTCCCCGTTTTACGGTCACAATGTACATGGATTTGTGTATGAAATATAAATTAGATCGAGTTTATTTTATAAGTACGTTCATTTATTAATAATAAGTATACATTTATTTATTATTATATTTATGACTGTACAGTTCAGGATTGTTTTAAACGGAAGTGGCGCCCTCTGTAAGTATATTAAAATATGACAAGAGGAAAATTATAACGCAGTGTCTAGAAGAAAAACATAGCATATGCGTTAATCTTTGTTGGGTTGTCTTAATATTTCTCTTATAGTTCTTGTACCCTTTTCTCTTTATCTTAATTTTAGCAGTGACACCAATTGGCGGAGATGAGGTGTAATCCAGTTATATAACTAACAACATGTACACATTCGCATACTGCCTACTAACAATGTATGCCTGAACATTGGGGTTCATTTTTTATAAATCCCTATCAGTCCGCTTCTCTTAAATACACACATTTTTCTATCTGACTATAGCGAAGACCTGTATTAACTCAACCATTTGGCATTTCATTTGTCTGTAAGTTTATTTGTGACGTTCCTGTTCCGGTTTCAAGATGGTGGCCGTTTTATTGGTTTAGTTAAGATTCTTTTTTCAAATGTCAAATTGTCGTGTTTATTAATTAAGTGCGTAGGTATCTAAGTACTTACTTACAAATCTTATGATTTCAGGGGAAATTCGGTTATTATTATAAGAGAAAACTAGAAACATCCTTTTTTGTACACGAGATCTACTACTATTTACAAAACTATTAGCTTACACTGGGTAAATACCTTTTTAATTTTTAATAAACATAACTACCAAGTTAAATAAATTCAAAATGTTCATTACTAGGTATGATCGAATATAAATTTTAACTTTAAACATTTGCTTATTAACCAGAAAATTCCACAATATTAAGTATATTTTGCCTTTGTTAAAAGTCAACATGAATACAATTCTCCCGTCTGGAACCCACATCACAATATTCACGTACAAGCTATTGAATGAATACAAAATAAATTCTTACGTTTTTTAATTAAAACATGGGTATTCCAGCAATTTTGTTGAACTGCAATACTCTTTTAAATTAAATGAACATGGACAGAAGGATCTTCACTGACATGGTATTTCCATATAAAATATTCCAATGATGATTTGATAGTTCAGAATTGCTTAAATTGATAAGTGATTAAGCACCATGTATTGTAGCGCCCTTCGTGGCAGCAGGACGCGTCCTAACGCTTCCTCCAACCGCTTTGTGTTTTTTTAGTATTTTCAAGGGAAATGAGGCAACATACCTTTGAAATTATTTTTAAAATCAATCAATCAACATTTGAACTTAAATAAAAATAAACTTAATAATTATTAGAACTTTATAATATGTGATTTGAGTGCAGTGTTTTAAAGTGAATATTCTGAAATTTGCTCAAAAATATTGGACTTTCGAAACGAACGGCGATCGGTAAATGCACTCCAGATGTTTTCAACAAAATTCTCGGAAACTGGGCAAGCTTGGACACTGGCAAGTTTTTTAATAAGCCCAGGGTAATTTATTACCCAAACTTCGCTTTTTATTGCGGACAGAATGCACCACTTCAACAATTACCAGGAACAGGATTACATGGAGATAAATTATGGACTTGCCAAACTTCACAGCGGTGCTGCCAGGGTCTCTTATCTATGTGAGGTGTCAGCGCTTTATTAGCAGCAGATACATACCTGGACGCTGTTGTTGGACGCGGTGGACTCTCTTACTGCAGCAGCTGGTCCAGTTCCTTCACCACTTAGGATTCTTGCTGCAGAGTCTCCATCTTCTATCTTTGTAGAACGTCACAGCGGTGCTGCCAAGGTCTGGTATCTGTGAGAGGATAGTGTGTCAGCGCTTTATTAGCAGCAGACACATACCTGGACGGATGACGAACCTCGTGCTGGCACTGTTGGTGGATGCGGTGGACTCTTTCGCTGCAGCAGCTGGACCAGTTTCTTCACCACCTGGGATTCTTGCTGCAGAGTCTCCATCTTCTATCTTCATGTCACCTGTTCCTTTACTTCATTTTACTTAACTTAACTTCACTCTATTTTTGTAATATTTATATTTTCTGTAATACCTGCATCAACTGTAAAGCGCCCCTGAGGTGACATCTCACAAAAGCGGCGCTATACAAATTATCCAATAATAAATAAATAAATAAAAATAATATAATTGTTTTGTTCGGTTTGTTTATAATTTCTTAGTATTTTAAATAAGTACCTCAAAGATTGGTAGGTACTTACCCGAATGCATAACAAATGGCGTCTATTTTGATAAAATACTTCAAAAATAGAACTATTTGTCATCGTGCTTTTCGATGTTCTATTGTCTCTTACTACTGTTTTTTGGAAAATTTGATTAATTTTTTTTTTTTTTTTTTTATTAATATCAATAACAAAATTTGTACATTATGTAGGTTTAAAGTATAATATAAGTATATTTTTTGTATTTTTTTCACAGTCCTCCTCACTAGGGTTTCCTGTTCTGAGGCGGCCTGTAGTTTTTCTTAAATTTTTGTATTTAGTTTTGAATTGTCTTTACATTGTCTTCATAATGTTTGTAAGTTGATTATTACTTTGATCTCTAAGCCATGTTTTGACTTTTGTTTTAAATATACTCATTTCGTTTATATTTTTGGTTTCATTTGGTAGAGCATTGAACAATTTTATAGCATGGAATTTATTATTTCTCTGTCCAAAGGATGTGTTCAAACTGGGAGTAATCAGGATATTTTCGCTTTTTGCCCTGGTTGTGTATTTATGTTGGGCAGTGGAGTATTCGGATATGTTTTTTTTCAGTTTAAATAAAATATTTTTTGAATATAGTTTCTGTACATTGTAAACATTGAAGTTTTTGAATATTTCTTCTGTCGGAGTTCTAAGCGGAACTTTCAGTATAGTCTTTAATACTCCTTTTTGTGCTATATTGAGCCGCTCTGTGTGAGTGCTCAAGGCAGACCCCCATCCAGTTATTCCGTACTCTATTTGTGATTGACACAAAGCATAGTATACTTTTTTAATATCGTTTATATTGAGGATATTGCGAATGTTTCTAAAGAAGTATGTGTACCTGGTTAGTTTTTTTGTAATTACATCTATATGTGAGTTCCAACGGAGATTATCATCAATTTCAATTCCAAGATATTTGATGCTTTTGGAGTGTGCTATAGTGGGACAGAGGCATGATAAGCCTTGATTTTTTTGATAAATTCCTTGGCATGAATGTAATTTGAGATTAAGGTCCTCTGACGGCTGCCCTCTGGCTGTTTTAGAAAATGTCAGATATTTTGTTTTATTGACATTAAGCGTCAGGGAGTTTCTTTTAAGCCAGTTTTGCAGGAGACCAAGTCCGTGTTCAACTTCTTTGTAGGTATTTATCCAATCTTTTTCTTTAAATAAAATTACTGTGTCATCAGCAAAACTAATGATTTTTCCTCTTGTTTCTAGGTGACAGATATCATTAATGTATATTAAAAATAATATCGGACCTAGTACGCTTCCTTGTGGTACTCCATGGTTGATTAGGAGAGGTTTGCTTTTTCTCTTGTTAATTTGGACGCTTTGTGTTCGCTCCGTCATATAGCTTTTTAGTAAGTTTAGTGTTGTACATGACATACCAATTTTTGAAAGTTTTGAAAAAAGTATTTTGTGATCTATTGTGTCAAAAGCCTTTTGTAAGTCTATGAAGATTGCCAAAGTTTTTTCTCCACTGTCTAAACTTTTAGTGATCATATCGGTAATTTTTTCTATGGCGTCACTAGTACTTAAGTTCTCCCTAAATCCATACTGAGTTTTTGATAATTTTTTATTGTCTTCTAAGTAGGATAAGAGTTGTTTTTTTAGTGTTCTTTCCAATATTTTTGAAAATGCATTTAGTAGGCTTATTGGTCGGTAATTGTTTATGTCATTTTTACATCCTTGTTTAAATATTGGTATAACAATCGCTTTTTTGAGGGCTGTAGGGAATATGCTATTCGTTATAGACATGTTGACTAAGTATGTAAGTGGTTCGATAAGTTCTTTACAGAGATATTTTATTGCGTTGGTTGAGATTGTGTCCTCCCCCGAAGAAATATTTGATTTTAAAGAAGAAATTGTGTTTTTGATATCGTCAGCTGTAATTTGTTTAAAATTGAGCTGATTTCCTTGCTCAGGTGGTTCGTTTATTTGTATATCTTCATTACATTTTGTAACTTGCTTTGCTAGATTTGATCCTATATTTATGAAAAAATTATTGACGTATTCAAGTATTTGGTCAGGATTATCAGCGTATGTCCTGGGAACATTGTTTATATTCAGCACGTCAATTGATGTAACGTTGGCAGATTTAGAACTTGTTATTTCATTTATTATTTGCCACATTTTCCTGGGATTTTGTTTACAATCTACAATTTTTTTCTTATAGTAGGTTTCTTTTGTACACATAATAACTTTTTTGCAAATGTTTCTGTATCTTTTGTAGTATCTTTACATGTGTATATCGTATGGAATTTTTTTAAGTTTCTTGTGTAACTCGTCTCTTTTTCTTATGCAGTTTATAACATTCTGTGTAATCCATGGTTTAATATGTACATTTTTGTGTGAGATTTTCTTAGTAATTTTTGTGTTATTAGATAGTATATTATTCTGAAGAAGTTCTATGAAATAATTCCATGCATCATTTGTATTGTTCATACTTTGCAGTTTTTTCCAATCGGTACATTGTAGATTATGTTTAATGATATTCCAGTTGATTTCAGTTTTTTCTGTTGTTAATGGTTTTTTCTTCATTTTATTTGACTTGTTTATTTTTATTGAAAGCATAGTTGTATAATGATCGGTTATAGTTGAATTAAATACAACAGTTTGAGTAATGTCTTTTGTTTTACTCATTATATGGTCTATGCAACTTTCACTGTTGTCCACTTTTCGAGTAGGAACATTTATTAAGCTTTCCAGTCCATGGGATGCTAGCATCTGCAGATATTGAATTCGCTTAGGGTGTCCATTTTCTAAAATATTTATATTTACATCTCCAATAATAAATATGTTTTTCGTTTCTTTAAGAAGGCAGAGTTCCTCGTCTACGGATTTAAGGAATGGGTCGATGTTTCTTGTTGAGGGCGATCGATAGATTGCTAATATAGCTTTTTTGAGAAGAAGATTGAATAATTTTCTTCTCACCACAATATAACAAATTGATAGATGTGCCACCTGATAAGACAATAATGTGCTACCCATATTACATGGGCCAGAAGAAACCTTGGTAAATTTTGGATAGGGCCTGACTCGCTTATTACGAATAATTTTTAGAAAAAAACTTTATATTCGCCTTAATTACTATAAAAGAAAACTTTTTGCATTTCGGGCGGCGGAAAATTATACATTTTGATTTTCAATGGCGTAAAACCAAAATTCACTTCGCGAATCGATGTGGCGACAACGCGCCGCCATTAGGAACGCACTGTTATGTTGGTATCACTGATGCATTAACAAGAGCTAAATACGACCGTTGCTATCTTCGTGGGATACCGAGGTTTGTGTAACATGGTTTGTGATACAAAATAAAGTGCCCCTTAATAACGCCTGCTCGCGTCAAGGCAAGAAAAACATCCCAGTTTTCAAGTAGTTTACCGGCTACGCTAGGTTTGTGTAACATGGTTTGTGATACAAATCCATTGGTATTCCACGAAGTTAGCCATAGTCGTATCTACGCAATGTATCAGGGATACCAACATAACAGTGACGTACCTAATGGCAGCTGATTGCCGCCGCATCGATTCGCGAAGTGAATTTTGGTTAACGCAATTGAAAATTTAAATTCATAATTTTCCGCCGCCCGAAATGCAAAAAGTTTTCTTTTACAGTAATTAAGGCGAATGTAAAGTTTTTTTCTAAAAAATATTCGTAATAAGCGTGTCAGGCCCTATCCAAAAATTACCGAAACCTTACTATTGCAGGAAGGAATCTCCATCAGGTTAGTGCACGTTTTTATTATACGTTTAGACAATTCTTGACCACATTTTTTGAGGTTGAGCCCGCCATTGTCGTGGCTATTTAGACGCTCAAACAATAAGCTTTCGGATTCCACTACGTAATTCTAGAAGTAGGAATTTATCTTAGTTCAGAAATTATGTGACTAACTACCATATGAATTCCTCACTGCCCAGAATGCTTATGGGGGAAATAGTGGTAAATATTCGGAATCGTAGACAAGGATAATACTAAATATTTTTAAATGAAACCTTTTGATTCACCTTAATCACTTTAAAAGAAAACTGACTGCATTTGGGAAATTTTTAATTTTAGCATTTTAATTTTTAATTACGTAAAATGAAAATTCGCCTTGGTTGTATGGGACGGCAGCTGGAATAATTTTTGTTGACGTCATTTTCTTTTGTTGGTATTCCTGATATGAGTGGCTAGAATTTTTACCATTTACTCTATGCATATACTAGGTAGGTACTATTTTGGCCGAACTCGAAAAATAAAATAAAGGTACCAATGACAATTGAATAACTAAATTATAAAAAAACGTACTGCCGAAAAGTGCCGACTTAAAAATAATTAATTATTTATTAAGGTATTATTATTTTATTTAACCTATAATAACCCAACCTAACCTATCATAACCCAACCTAACCCAACCTATCATAACCCGATCTAACCTATCTTAACCTAACCTATAATAACTTAACCTAACCTAACCTATCCTAACACAACCTAACATATAATAACCCAACCTAACCTAACCTATCAGATTCCTTTTATAGTAATTAAGGTAAATAAGAAGGTTTTATTTTAAAATATTTTGTATAATCCGTGTCCAGCGATTCCGAATAATTACCGAAATAATCATACCGTCTGTGAACATCTTCAACTAATCACATAACAAATACAAAATATTGTTACTGAGGCTGTTTAATTATTTAAAATACTCGTACATACTCGTCTTACTGTATAATTATTTTTTCATATGTAAAAGCCCCTAAAAAGGGTGATATAAATAAAATTTTGCTACGATGTACAGCTTAGATCATCGATTAAAAATCGTATTCGTAGTAAGACGATTTTGTTTTCTATGCGTATGGGGCCGTTAGAAGCGAGTGAGTCAAGTGATATTTTTTAAAACACGCTCGTATTTGTAACACTTCAACCACTTTTTTCCCAAACCTCAATAAATTTACTCGAAGAATTAATTTATCAAGAAACATGACTGTCGGGTATTGACTGGAACTTAACTATCGCAATATCGCATTGTCAATAAGCCTTTGAACAGATGCAGACGCGATCGCGGATCGATTCGATGCAATATTCATTCGTCGATTTTTTTCCTAAGCTGGCAACGTAACGCCTGTCAAAACATCACCTCAGTTTAATTTTTTTAAATAAACAATTTCTATTATGGTGCTAATCTTCTTAACGAAAAAAAACGTTTGATAACTAACTTCTTCTAATCTCTAATTTTCGCATGAAGACATTATTAAATTTAAACATTATTAAAAAATCCCAACGTGAAATGCAATAATCAACAATGAGTGTGTAAAATTAGTGTGAACTGTTTCGTTACAGCTAGAGAAATATTGAATCGTTGGACATGTCTTGGAAATCAATATTAACGATAGTGATAATATTATACAATCGTATTAATTTGTGACAATACAACTACGTATTGTTTACTATCAACAAACGTCATCGACATCTTATTTTGGTGAACCATTAATATGACTTTTTTCGGTTTTATACATCTTTAATACATTTTTTACTGTTTCGTTAATATTTAAAACTCTACTGATATAGGTTTTGTGAATCCTTAATACAAGTTTTTCGATTGGTGAATCTTTAATACAACTTTTTCGGTTTTGTTAATCTTTAATACATTTTTAATGATTTCATGAAGTTTTAATACACTTTTTTGGATTAGTGAATTTTTAATACATTTTGTTCTGTTTCTCGTAACTGTTGAATATAATCTGTTTTAATTTCGTGGGTCTTTATTAGTTTGTTATCGGTTCAGCAATAAACCGTTGGGTCTTTGCGCCCCGCTATTATTATCAAGATGAGATCTGCAGGTAACGAGTCTGTTATAAGACATCGGTAAACATTTAGTGCTGATAAAGGAAGATGTTTCAGAAGGTGTTGGCCATATATAACAGCGTCTCCCTCGGGTGATAGTGTATTTCTCGTGCAGTGTGGTGAGGTGTTGTGGGACAATGAAAAGGCAGAGAGGATGGATTTTGGTGCTGGTCCTTCAGTTGGCCCTTTGTGCGGCCGCTCAGAATGAAACATCCACACAGTAAGTTTAAAAATCATTACATAATTACGACTAATTATCTCTTCCCATTTGACGTCTCAGAACAGACATTGTCTAGTGAAGTAGGTAACGTAAATATGTGTATTAATCATTGAAGAAGAAGATAATATTAGTAATTCTAAAGGAAACGTATAAAAGAAATTAAAAAGGCAAGGGTCGCAATTGGAAATCGAATCCAGGTCCTTCTTTTAAACCCAAGCCTAGACCTAATGCGGTCAGTGGCAGAATGTTGTCCCAGAAGGCAGAGGTTCTGGGTTCGATTCCCAGTTGCGACCGTTACTGTTTTATGTTGTCTTTTTTTGTTTCATAATTTATTTAGATTTATTGAAATTATCTTTTTAACCAATGATTAAATATCAAATCGATGTATACCAATAACCTTAAATGTTATTTCAATAAATTGTGTACAAATATTAAGTGAAAATATAGAATAGACCCCCGAATTGCTGGGAATGACATTGAATTTTTTTTAAAGACTAGCCTTTTTATGAGAAATGAAGATGTTAGATACTCTCACTCGTATGGACAAACCTGTCAAATAAACAATCATTTTGGTACTTTACTTATGTCAAGCTTACATTGTCATTGATAACCCAGTGAATTGTAAAAAATAGATTTTACTGCATTTAATCATTTGCAAATATATTTGCTAAAGTGTGACTTAGGGATGTAATTCTAGGACATTAAAAATTGGTTTCCATTCAGAGTAGATTTCCAAGTTTAGTACGTTACACTTTTTGCCAAAATTAAATTACAATGTTCGTGCTCCAGTTCTAAGTTATAACACAACATTTCTTTGTTTTTTTTATCCTGATCCTTTGCTGATCCTGACTCAAGTTGTTACCAAGATAAACTATTTAATAATATGAGAAAGGTGATTAAAACTTTGCATCGTGTAAAAATAAACATATTGACAATGTAGAGCGTGTATGAGGTAGGATACTTATAAAGAGAACAACTCAAATACACACCCTTACTAAAAAAATAAAAACGGTGTTTTAGTTCCACATTGAATACATTAACAATTTCTATTTTGAATTATTACTAATAAATTAGCTGGCAACGAAAGAGCTGGCAACGTCGCATTTTGGCAGACTGACACGTTAGGTTCCCGTCATGAAAAAGTTTATTATTTTAGACACAAAATTTTCAATTTTACAATAAACATTATGCATGTACAGGTAAATATAATCCCGATAAATCAACATTTACATTGCGCAAATAATGAATCGAACATGTAAAGTTTTTGGTTATTATCTGCTAATTATTATTAGATTTTTAAAATATTTTTTATTGTATAAACGAGACTAAAAGTAAAGTAAAAAATTTCTTGCAGATTGCCTCAATAATTTTTTTTTTTTAATTTTTCAATTTTCTACAATTTATCGACGAATGTGTTTTTTTCCACTTTTTCATTTGGAAATTTAAATATTTCGATTTATAAACATTAAAGTATATTTCAAATACAAAATCTAAATTTCAAAATTTAGATTTTTTATTTGAAATAAAATCGGTATTTGTTTTACGACATTTTGAGAAAGATGAAATATGTAGCACATTTAAAATAACTTGGAAATATTCCGAAATTCAATGAGAAATTTCAAGTTCATACTGCAGATGAACAACCCTCTTTGGTTGTATAAACAATGTATATATATTTCCATAAACTATTTTGTGGCTGTTAAATGTCAGTTTCTATTACGAGTAGTAAGGTATATGCACGGTTGTTTATCAATGTGTGTAAAATATTCACCATGTTTATTAGTAAGGCTGATAATATCTAAGTTATTTCATTGTGGTCCACTGAAATTGTGCGTATAAGTGCGAATCATTTATTTTTAAAGCCGCGGTTTTGTAAAATTTATATTTACACAAATTTAATTTAATTAAATTGTCGTGGGAACAGAAATATGATAGAACCAACATGTATGGGCAATCAATTTTATTTGTTCTTCTTTTAAACTTATTACTATGAGTTATGAGGTAAGCATTACTACTGGTAAAGACCAGTATTCTCTCTCGTGTAGATAGTTGGCTACACGTGGTTACATTGCACGACAGTCGAATCAAGTGAGTTTTTACAGATTGCAATATTGTCGTGTATTGCCTATTCTTGTCGAGGTATTGACAATATTGCCGGGCCAAATCTACTTCCTTCTTTCTTTATTTCACAATTGACCGAGTGTAGCGAAGAAACACACATAACATTATGCATGAACCCAAAAATCCCTGTACAGAGCATTCGTGTGATTTTGTATGTATGACTTTGAAGCCAAATCTAGGGTGAGAGGAAATTGCCTGGTATCCATCTTGTATGACAAACTTTTGAAATGATTTGTATGCCAAGGGGTATGAAATAAAGAATATAAATTTCATTTTTACATTTTTAATACAATTACAACGGCTTATGAATTGTTTGGCGTATTTGATAAGAATGGGATTTGTGATTTAAAAAAAATATATAGGTTAAGGCATCTTTCATACATCTTCCCCATCATCTCGCGGCTTTTAATCGTTCGCAACAGCTCAGTCCTAGGCCTTTTAGGTTTATGATATTATAAGTGTTTCTGTTCACCACCCGCTATCAAAACTGTCCTTATTTTGTACGCAATTAAAATGAATAAATAATATCTCGTTTTTGCTTTCAACTTTATACAAGTCGGTTTGAGTTATTGGAGGAAATCGTTTTTTTGTGTTTTGAATATGTCTTGTACGACAATCTTGACGGGACACAGCAACATTGACGGGTAACACCTTGCCCGGCAAAACTATTGCCGGGCAAGACAGTAAATTGCTCGGCAACATGCAATAATAGGCAATTTATCTTGCTCATATATCAGAACCTTTGAATTATTAGATCTTAGTAACCTTTTTCATGGCAATGAGGTTGTTAAAAACAATGATGGAAAACCCCATAATATCTAGAAAAAAAAATTAAAAATATATTATGTTATACCAAACAAAAAAAAATCGGAAAAAAAATCACAAAGTTGGGTTTGCAGAAATTCAAATGTAACATTGTAATAAAACGGACAGTCAATTTTATTTATTTTATTTACGTTTATTGAAGTCCCCGTTAAAAACACCGTTTCTATACCTGTTTCAGCTTTCTATCAAATGTTAATCAACTGAGAGGCATAACGACATGATAGTTGTGCTTTTGAGATTCAGAAATGGACGTAGAATCAGCGTAACGGGGACCTTAAAAGCGATCATGAGTAATTCAAAGTTACATTTGAATTTTTGTGTAACATCCAAATTATCTAATAATTGTTTTTAAAATCGTGATTGAATAACCAAACATTATTATACAGAAAATAAACGATGTATGACAGTGGTAGATATAATTTATCTACATTGATTAACTTGTAAAAAAATTCTCATAAAATATCAAGTAAACAAAGAATTGTTTAAGAGAGGTAGGTCGGAAAAAAAACATGATTAGTTGTATTTTTTTGCGATAGCAATAGTTAGTAAAGATATTTTATTGATTTGATAACAAACAGCGCGAAGATATAGAGTTAATCATAAACAACATCCGTCATCTTATTTCATTTCACCTGTACAAAGGCACTGCGATGTTTCAATGTTTTGAATATTCCATAAATTAAAATTATTTTTCAAACTATGCTCTTCTGTGAAGTTAAATAAATTTTCGCAAATTAACAGGTGCTTCGGTAACGATTATAATTCGCTATGTTTATAGTGGAATAACTTATTGGGTAAAACGTCCAATTGTAATATTTAATCTTTGAATTTATTAATTAACAACTCTCAAAATAAATGTGAAGCAGAAAAATCAGGTAAAAAAATCGTTTGCATCTAGGAATTGAACGCAGGATCTCAGCCTTGCAGAGGATTTGCTCTGACCACTGAGCAATCCGACCACATCTCCTCCGGTCTAGTTTAACTGTATCTTACCTAAACTAAGAACTACCAACATTATTGATTTTAATTGCAATGTAGATAGTGTCTTGAATAAATACATCCATTTTTTTAATACGCGCCATCAATTGACTAAGAGTCACTTATATCACAAGTCGAGGATGAATTCAGTGGAAGAACTTATTGAGTAAAACGTCAAATTGTTAAATTTAATTTCTGAAGATAATATTTACTAAACTCTCGAACGAAAATGTAAAACAGAAAAATTAGAAAAAAAAAATCGGCAAAGCTGAGGAAGTCCGGGGTTCAGTTCCTAGATGCTAGATTCGCTTGATTAATATTATCTTCAAAGGTTAAAGATTAAACTTCGTTTTTTGTCGATTGAAGTTATTATTTTTCTTGGTTTCGTTGTAGAAATTTAATTAAATATTATTAAGTTTTCAGGTTATATAGGTATCGGAGTTAGAGGCGAGGCAACATAGTACTCACATGCATTGCTTGCATACAGTAAGTTTCAAACATGTTAGTCAAAGAAAAAAAGTTCCAGTGAAAATTTTACACAACAGTTCCATTTAGAATTACTGTAAAAAAATAATATTCAAATTCGATTATCGGATATATTTATGGTTCCTTTCTCGCTCATAAGCGAGGTTAAATAATGTTTCTCAGTGACGTTTGGTAAGCGAATACAAATGCAACCAATGTACAAAATTAGAAGTTTGTTTTGGGTTAAGTTTAACTATTGCGTGACTAATAATAATAACAATTATAAATTCATCTTGCTTTGTTTATTATAAGACAGGATCCAAGTTTTAAAAGATTGGCTATTAAAAAAAATCGTGATATTTTATTTTATTTCAATAAATTCAATTCTATTTTTCCTTTATGCATATCACGCGCTGATGATTCTGAAAACGTCGAAATCTATAGAACAATTGTTATCAAGGTTCTGTTTTTTCAACTTGACCGAGGAGTCAGTGTGCCTAATATAGATTTGTGATGACTTTTTGTGATCATTGTCATGGTTTTAATCGAATTTCGTCTTTATTTTGTGTGCATTTTGACACCAATAAATTATCCAAAATAATTTCCGATGAGACTCATGAAAACAAACTTATAATTGAAGAAGAAAATTATACTAATACATCTAAACGAAACATGAAGCAGAAAAAGACACAAAAATATTTTTTTAAAATCGGTTACAACTAGGAATCGAACCCTGGATCTCTTGTCTTACTGGACAAGCGACTTAAATAACTCGACAATTGGAACCTATTTATTAATCGTCAATATTTATCAATCTCATATTTAAAATTCAGAAATAAATATATTATTTTGCAACTTTTTTTTCCATATTTTTGTTAATTAACTTTTTTATAATGTTTTTATATGTTAAAAGAAAACGATGTTCCTGAATATTCATTTTGACTTTAAAAAGTCTAGGTATCTCATAAAAATAAAAATCGGAAATGTTTATCCGAGACACTACCTAGGTTACATCAAACAATTTATTGTGCCTTTCTGGGGTCTAAGAGTCAAAGGGTATTGTGTAAATCGGTGACACAGGTTTTCACTCAAATCGGTATAATTCACATTACTGGCGATTTTTTCGTTGAATCCTAATATAATAGGTACTACTAATCAGGGGCGGCTGCTTCATAAGGTCAATGGAACTGTGACCACCCAAAATTATAAGACGATAATTACAAAATATTATACAAATTAAATAAAGATGGGTTTCCACTTCTTTAGACCCCAAGAGCCGCCTCTGGTACTAATATAATTGTTTTCGCACAGTAGGTAAGTGTAATATATTCAATTGGTGGCGGTAAATGATATCAACGGAGTATCGAAAATCCGACCTCAATAAAAATGGTAAACAATTTATAATCAGTCTACCTATTTGCCTTCCATTGATAAATTAAATTTATTTCTCTACCTCTTGGCAGTGGTGTAGAATTACTTTCACAGTATATATATTATTACAATAATCTTGATATTAAATTCCAGGAGAATTTGGTCTGATTTGTGCAAGTAAAAAGATAAAGCAAGTTAAATTATAGAAATCACTATAGGTCAAATGTCAAAAAGTATGTCAGCTTTTGAAAACAAAAACGTTATTTCAAAAAAACTTTTGTTAAAATTAATGTCTCTTTGTTTGAAATTCATCTTTCAATAGAACTATTTTCAGCTCGCTACATAATTTCTGTCATAAACTATGAATCGTGTAATGTCGTATCATAATCGTAAAATTTCCCTTTATTTGTTAAAAAATTATTTTGTGTAGTTAAAAAATAATTATTTCGGTTATCGTAATTTTTAAAAATATTGTTTTTAATGCGAAACCGTATAAGAGTCCCATTTGCCTCCAACCGTCTGGGGCCAGTGGGGGGGGGTATGTTGTGAGGTTGTAGGCAGTGGGGAGGGGAAGGAGACGGGGAAGATGAAAGTGGGGGAGTATACTGGCTATTCAGATCTGGTCACCAAAGCAACGTTTCGATTCTGAATTATTATTAATCTAAGAGTATCTTCCACTTTGAACGTGCTGCAAAATACCATATATTATTTTTGAACAAGCATATTGTGAAATAATTCAAATTAATCAAATAAAGTTTATTTGAACTCACGACCTCCGGCTTGCTAGTCGAGAGCCTTACCCTTTGACCACGGACGGTGACCTGAAATGAACTGAAATTTGCTTTGAATTTAAATATCATTTTCAAAATTGGAATTGATTGTGTGAAGAATTCAGAAAAGCGATAAAGTACCTACCCATAGTTTAATATTTTAACAAAAAATCTTTTGATTTTGTCACTTTCAAAATTGGAGCTGATTTGTCGTGAATTCATAGAATAATCACGATCAATAATAATAATAATGTTCCCTCGATTTATCTATTAAAAAAATAGGGTAACCACAATTTAAATTAATTGTGTGAAACGTTCGTATCATCGTGTATCACTAACGCACTATTTAAAATTAAATTATATTTTCACTATTTTTTGATTTTCTCGAAAAAAATTACGACAATGAAGGTATAATTTTAACTGCCATTTTCGTTTTTATTCGTGAATTCGGCATCTGACGTCAATCCGGGCGATGTTGGTGACAGCCGTCTTACCAGCTTTACCGTTTTCTATGTCGTAATGACGTTGTAGCCAGTTGGAACCATTTCTGAATGTGCGGTTTTAGATCGTTTTTAAAAGCAATAATAATTATGAGAAATAATATTATAATTATACATTTTAATATAATGATCATAGTCAGAAAAGTAAACATTAAATATTCCACACATTTTCAATGGTATTCATAGTTTGGGAAAATACCCCATTAGGTTTTTAATTAAATCCGACGGTTTTTATTATCATTCAATGACCGCAAACATAAAATAAAGAAAAACATGTTCATTTGCAATTACTCACATTACACATTAATAACACTACAATATCAATTAAAATTATTCATTTAAATGTATAATTCGACCACATTTTGAGATGCATCATTGACTTTATATTTAATTAGTGATATGCTATTGCTATAAACATGTGTTTCCAACGAATGTCGTATTTTTCAATTAACATCTTATGCGGTTTATGAATCAATGGAAACCAAATATAAAATGTGGTAAATTGATCGCTCTATAATAATATATGCTTTATTTGGTCACGTCTAAGAAACAATCATTTATAATTTCCTTTTACTTTTCTGTTGTGACTAAGAGGCTTATTGTTTTAAAGGTATTCTTTAAATTCAATCAATACTACACCTCCATATGGACTCCACTTTACGACATCTATAAAGAAAATATTGAAAGTATCCAGAAGAAATTTCTGCGTTACCTCTAATCACAGAATGAACGCACCTAAACGGGGATACACAAATATGCTCTCGAAATATAACGTCTCCACTCTTACCAACCGGCGAACTTACCTTGACCTAATGACCTTGTACAAAAACTGTAACAACTTTATCGACTGGCCTGGCTTACTCAATCTAATAAACTTTAAAATATCATCCACAACGATGAGGCTTATCAACTTATTCCATATTAGCCGGACGCGGACAAATGCTGGTGTCATGGATCCGATCAGAAGAATGTGTGAATTGTATGATAAAAAGAAAACCTGAAGTATTCCGACATCTTTTTTGATACATATGTACCATACGTTTGGTAAGAAATTGAAGTCTGTTTTCCTATAAAAAAAAGAAAAATTGTACATACTAGTACTTTTTTTAAACAAACTCCTGTCCAATATTAATTATGATTTATCTCTAAACTTGTGTAAAAAAATATTTATACCTACACTTTTATTTGACACTGAGCATTGTCTATATACAAAATAATTTTCTTATATACTTTTTCCCTATTTACATGTAAAAAATATTTTAAATTGTTATCTACCAAGTCAATCAGTGAGAAATAGTTAGGATGCATGCGAATTATCCAGTTATTGTTTTATAAAATTATCTTTTAATTACAGTCTGTCTCTGTGTTTTCTCCTATAAATATTTTTAAAAAAATGTTTTTTTACGAGATACCAGGGAGAAAAATGAGTGTTACTCATTTACTAAGAATCTCTTCGAATTATTCGTAATCCGGTTAAAAACGGGATTGCAGGCCCTTAACGAAAAAATTGATAGGTTTCATGATATTTTAAGACATCGGCACATGTTCCGATGTATATATTAGGAATTTATTAAAAGTTTATCAAGAAACAGCCAGCAATCTTGTTATTAACCGGATTACCAGTAATTTTAAGACATTCTTAATAAATTAGTAATACTCGTTTTTCTCCGTGTATTATTGACTTTTAAAGTAGGAAATAATTTAAAGGACGCTTGCTTTCCATTTCAGAAATGTTGTGAAATTGAAGAAAGTAAGAAAATTTCATTAATTCATATTTTGTCAACAAACATAGCTAAAGTCATGTTGAGTAAAAGGTTTTGATATTGAGCTAAACTTGAAATTAGCCGCGTTTAGTGACCAGATCTTAATAGCAAGGTATATTCCAACCTTCCTCTCCTCCATCTCCTTCCTTTCCCCACTCCCAAGACAATCCAATTTGGGATGCCATAGTCCGCTGGCTCTTAGGAGCCGTTGAGATTCTTTCGCGGTGTTCACATGAAAAAATAAAATTAACAAAATAATAGGTCAACAAGACTTATATAGAAAAGTAGATATGGACTGCTTAGTGCTTATTCCAATATAATATTTTTTCGTTTTCTGTCTAAAATGTTCATATATTTTATAAATGAAACTATAAATCTAGATCAGAGCTTTGGTTATTAGCTTTTTGCGTGATTTTAATTGATAATAAATACTGAGTGCATAATGACTGTTATATAAATCTTATGATTTTTATCACGCGAATTATGATAAATAGTATCAATTTAAATACAATACTTATTGTTTGAGGTTAGATAAAAATAAATAAAGGTAGGTTCTGTAGTTAGGTACCTACCCACTAGACTTGTTAAATTAATAATATGATTTTCTTGTGCTTACGAGTAACAAATTCAAAATTGGAACTAATTTAGGTACATGTGTTTAAGAAACAAATCCAAGCCAAAGAAACTTAGCTGAAAAGAACGGCGATTATTTTTGTTCTATTTTTGAAATGTTTGATTTTTTTAAAATTCTGTATCGTTTGCGTCCGTATAAAAAATTATACCCCCAATTTCCTTTTAAAATAGATAAATATTTTTTTTAAAACCAAATTTTTTTTAGTCGTGCACGGAGAAAATGAGTATTGCGAATTTATTAAGAATCCCTTTAAATTATTGGTATCTCCAGTTAGAAATGGGATTGCAAGCCTTGTGAATGAATTAACAGGTTTCCTGATAATCTTTTAGTAAATTGCAAATATATTATCATGATGTGTTGATGAAAATTCGTATATTTTTGCAAATCGATAAAACATTCGTAAATTGATGTTTTATACATAAGGCCTGATCATTTATCGTAAAGGCGAAAATCGATTTCTCTCCGAGCACCCAGACGTTCATCATTGATGTGCAACATTTTCCGCTTATAATGATGGTAGTAGGGAGGGTAGTATGGTAATAGATGGTTCAATATTATTAACTTGGGAATTTCTTTTATAAGCCTAGAAATCTTTCCCTGTTCTGGCGGAAAACGTCATCTTGTAAGAGTTGAAAATCCGAAAACCATAATTTGTAGAACGGCATAAGACTCATTGTGTGATTTGAGATATTTACCTCCAAAATGTTAATGGTTTTAATTTTTTTGGTTATTATGCCGTGTTGTGCTTTAATTAAAACCGGCCATCGGATTTGTGCCTACTGGAAAGGTTCAAAACTTTTCTTTAACTTTTTTTTAGGTTATACCCATCAATTTTATGATGACCGGATAAATCATCACAATGATAATTCATCACATCTTAAAAAGTTATATGAAATCATGGAAAGTGATGAAACAAAAATTTTATTAACTGGGTTAAGTAGGTTAGGTTAGGTTAGGTTAGGTTAGGTTAAAAAAAAATAATTTTTCATCGTTTCTAATGACTTTATAACACTTTTTAAAAGTGTGTTGAATTGTCACTGTGTTGAGTTATCATGGAACCCAATGTTATATTATATCATTGAGACTCTGTCCCGGTTAGACAAGAGATGCTGGGTTCGATTCCTAGTTCTGAACGTTATCTTTTTTTATTTTTCTGTGTCTTGTTCTGTTTCATGTTTCGTTAGGTTTGTTAAAATTATCTTCTTCTTCAATAATAGATTCTTAATAAATAAGCAATAGTCATTTTTCTCCGTGTGTGATTCCGGCTAGTTTGCGCACATTTGGGTCATGGGTAAACTGAAGCAATTCGGAATGTCAATACAAATTTAGGGAACTTTATGGAGGCATGAAAAATATAACTCTCAAAGGCAAACATTACAATTTTATTAAATATCTTGATTACGATAAAATTGCGTCGTTCATAGCTACTAGCCTGAAAGATTACCACGTTTGTATTTAACTGTATTTGCTGACATACCTACATAAGAAAGCGGCTTA
Source organism: Hesperophylax consimilis (assembly GCF_061612785.1). Taxonomy (NCBI): domain Eukaryota; kingdom Metazoa; phylum Arthropoda; class Insecta; order Trichoptera; family Limnephilidae; genus Hesperophylax; species Hesperophylax consimilis. The sequence goes on from NC_142847.1 coordinate 29,560,298, forward strand.
TTTTATATATGTTTCCATACATTATGATACGCACGCGTAAGAAAAAACCAGTTGTAAAAAAATTGTTTGTTGGGTGTATACAAACAATATTATACCAGCACTTTTTACGATTACAATACAAACATAGTTGTTAATTTTTTCGCCTGAAATATGGAAATATGATCTAGAGATGATTGTTGGGAAAATATATCCGATTAGCTTATTTCAGATTTATTTTTAAATTTATTTACTCTCTAAATGAAGATTCCTGCTTGAGTCACTGTGTTTTTGTTTTATCTTCGAACATTTTAAAACCAAAATTCAATATCGATAATTTTAACTCCTCGGTCTAATTTGTTCGGTTCAGGGAACAAACAGCTATCACCCGTGTAGACAATTTGTTCGCTTTTCGAAACTGCTCATACGATCTCATAGAAATCGTTGTCTCCCTTACTGCCATAGTTATATATATGAACTAACCGGTGTTAGAAAGAGAAAACACCAAGTTTTATGTTCGAATAGAAGTGAACTACAAAATTCGAGAAAAATATATGAAACTTTTTTTTATATAAAGCAATAAAATAGTAGGGTGACCATAATGTTTTCAATACTTTTTCCTAGTAAAAAATGCATTATTTTTTTCGTTATAAGTAATTTTAGGTCAGTGTTTAGAGGAAAAATGTAAGGTGAGCAATTTTTCAAAGATTACATGTTTATTACTAATAACAAAATTTAAAAGTGTACTTCATCACCTCCCAATAGTAATTTTTCGGATACGTTAAAAAATATCCCATTTAATTGAAAAGCGGAAATACTCACAAATTCGCCGACTTTTTGGCAGCATATTTAAGAAATACAACGGTCAATATGCCAATAGACCTGAAAAGTTAACAATAACATTGCAACCTCCTTCAAAACTTAGATGTTTTTATTCATAAATGTATTATTTCTTAATTTTATTTTAGCCCTCTATGAATAGAACTACAGCAATTTATTGTCATGCATGAAGATCGAAAATAAATCTAAATAATAATTGTTAACTGTTGTATTTATAATGCGAAATTAACTAGTATTATTTATTATTATTTTTTTGGTAAACTAATGTTTTTAAGACAAGATTTTTATGCATAGCTTTAACAACCTTTGTGCTATGCATAAAAAATCTTGTCTTAAAAACATTAGTTTACCAAAAAAATAATAATTAATATTTGACAAGTTCAAGTATTTCACCTTAAAATGTAGACAATTTGTCTCGACGCCATCTAGTGAGAGAGTTAGCACTTACAATGCCTTTCTCATATAAAATAAAGTTGGTTGTTTTCAGGTGAAAAAATGTAACAAGCAGTAATTATTGAATGAAACACTAGTATATATTGAATAATTTCGCGGGTAAGAGATAAGCCGCCATAGCTCAGTGGTCAGAGCTGTCGACCGGAAATCGAAGGGACACGGGTTCGAGTCCCGTTGGCGTCACGTATCTTTTATCAGGAGATTTTTCAATGTGGATGAGTGTTTCAGGCGAATAATTATTGCTTGTAAAATAAGTATTATTTATTTTCCATTATATTTCTGTTGTAACACATTATTTGTTTCGTACAGGTTAACATAGTTACGAGTCTATAATATAATCCGGTATTCAATGCAGTATTTGTGTTTTTTCTCCCATTTAAATGTTTTGCTAATTGACTGAGTGAATCGAAGTCCTGCATTAGCACGACCATTTTTTTTTGAAGAAAGACAAACATTCCCGGGTTATGGATAACCTGACAATATTTGAAAATCTCCTACTACCACCACACTAAGCGGAAAATGTTGCTTTTGTTGTGATGGAGGACTTAGTCAGACAAACATTCCCGGGTTATGGATAACCTGACAATATTTGAAAATCTCCTACTACCACCACACTAAGCGGAAAATGTTGCTTTTGTTGTGATGGAGGACTTAGTCAGACAAACATTCCCGGGTTATGGATAACCTGACAATATTTTAAAATCTCCTACTACCACCACACTAAGCGGAAAATGTTGCTTTTGTTGTGATGAGGACTTAGTCAGCCGAGAAATTGAACAGCCTAGTTTGCGTAGCCTAGGAGGGACCCAAACGCAATGTCAACTCAGCCACCGACCGGTCTATTCCATTTCATCTGTATGGAATTTTTTTGTTACGTTCCGGTTCCGATTCAAGCTTTGTTGGATACTACGTTTTTATCCCGTCATAGTTCGCATCATCGTGGTCAATCATCATCATCTACGAGCTGTCAAATCGGAACAATCAATATTACGGTACCTACCGGCCCTGAAGAGTGTTTGGAAAAAGAATTGCCATAGCTAGTTAGAGAATTACAAAAAAAACCTTTTTTTAAATTGCCATTGTTGTAATGCTTTTTCTTTGTATTAATAGTATAATTTCTTATTTGAAACTTGCTGACGTGTACCCGGCGTTGCTGGGGGTTATCCTTAGAAGATAGATATATACCATACAACATTTATTCTGTAGGCCTTTTTAAGATATACAATTCCGTTCTACACATAGACATATGAATATTAGTAGATCTGCCCTAAGTGATTAAAAGCGTATTATTCCCCACTCCCCATACCGGTTCCATTGGAGCCGGCTGGGCTCGCGTATGGCTTCCCGTGAATCTTGAGAATGTGACGTCATCATTCTTGTTCGAACTAGCGTCGAGCTATGGTCGAGGCATTTTACGAAATAACACGGCAAAATGGTGGCTTGTGATATGAAAACTTGTAAAAATAGATGTGAAAAACAGAATAAACCCAATTGTCGTATTACATTCCATATGTAAGCATTATTTTAAGGTTATTCACACGTATAATATGGATCAGTTGTAGAAACATACACTATCACATCGAGATACGTCTGGACGCAAAATACAAAGCCGTTTGAATAAGAATCAGGGATGTGCCTTTGCCTTTTGCGCTTTAGGTACCACGTGTTAGGTACGCGCTTGTTTCGTATGTACGGTACTGCTGGAACGAGAAGGAGTGCATATCACATAATACGCTAGGTTATACCGAGTGGCGATGTGTGATAGAAAATCATGTTTTTTGTTTTTAATTGAAAAAATGTCATCGGAAGGCAAAATGATGTCCAAATTTTTACTCCAAATACTCTTAGGAATCGCTGGTAAAAACTGTGTGTATATAATTTCATTTGTTTTTTTAGTTGTTTTACTTTTCTTTCTTAAAGATTTCAATATTTTATTATTAATAGGAACATAGCGGTTGTGACAACCCTCCAACATTGCTCGAATGTAGCGATTCCCAAGTGTGCGCATCGTTGTTACTGGGAAGTAAATTATGAACACTTATAAAAGTGTCTTAACTAAATACGTGAACAAAATATTCGACTCTGAAAATAGAAGTTTTTTTTGCCGAATTTGGACTTCGCAAATTTGTTCATAACGTGGCGAGTAATTTGCGCTCCCATGTAAAAATATCTATTCATTCAAAAGCAGATTTTACTTTTAAGAACTAAATGGTGATATTAAAATGCGAGATGCCTATATACTGTCAGATTGATTTATTGACGAATCACAGTCAGCTTTACCCCCTTCGTTCTTCAACAGTTGATTTTACCCCTCACCTTTAATTTCTAGTCTATATATTCATATGTCTGTGGTTCTACATTATTTTGATTATCTCATAAGGTTTAACCAGCTTTAGCAATGTAAGCGACGAAAACATTTTTTTTACGACTTGATTAGAAAACATCGACTTATTTTACTTTCTATGAATGTAATATGTGTGTATTTTATTACCTAACTTTTTGGAATAAATTCTCTAAATAATAAGGAAAACCCTATCAAAATTCGTTGCTTAGATTAGAAGAACTAAGCGCAAAAATAGACGCGAATGGAGACTTTGTTTTTATATTATTTACAGATTTCAAAAAAATGTTACATTAAATATTTATTGTTTATCTAAGTACCTGCGTATAAATCTTATAAATTCAAAAGAAATTTTTGTTTTAATTTTGTTGTATCCTAGAATCTTAGAGAGTAGTTAGAGAGATTTTTTTTTTTATTAGGTACAATATTTTTTTACCATTCAGGTTTTACAGTAATGTAGGCCTCACTGGGTGGCTTGCCCGTGCTGAGGCCTTCATTTTATAATATGAAATATAAACTACATAATACATTTAATGGGAAAAATTATACATTTAAAATTAAAAATACTGAATTATATATTTAAAATTAAAAAAAATAGTACATTGAAAATAATCTTGTGTGTTTGTGAGTGATGTGTGTTTATATTGGTTTTGTGTGTTACGTGAAGGTTTTATTTGTATTTTATGCTATGAAATTTTGGTAATATTGTCTTTTTTGTTCTTTAATCCATTTTGTAATTTTGTGTGTGAATTTATTTTTATTTTCCTCAATTTTAATTTCAAGTTTTAAACTGTTGAAAGCTTTTATTGCATGGTATTGGTAGTGTCTTTGTCCAAAGCTTGAATTTACTGTCAGAGTTTTTATGTTTTCTTTGTACGCTTGTCTAACTGGTCTGTTAGTGTTATTTTGTGTACGTTGAAATTTATTTTTTTTGTCAAAAATGTAGTTTAGTAGTGTTTTAACGTATAATTGGCGTATATCTAGTACGTCACAGCTGTTTAATATTTGGTCTGTATCAGTCAGTCTATGTTTTTTTAGTATTACCTTTAAGATCGTTTTCTGTGCGGTTTCTATGTAATTGATAGCCGAGTTTGTTGCTCCTCCCCAAGCAATAATTCCATATTCTATTATTGATTGCAAAGTGCAAAATATATGTTTCTTATGCTTAGGAAAATGTGTATTGTTTTGAGAAGTTTATTTGTGATTTGTTTGATGTGAGGTATCCATCTAAGGATTATTCATAGATGGCACTATATAGTAGTTGAAAGGTTACCCATGATGGCACATAGCTGTCGTTAATGCAGGGATTACTATTGCAACTTCAAGGTCTAGGCCCAGAATAAATTCTACCGTCTGCTAAATAAGCCATCAGAGCTCATTGTTATCTATCACAAATAAAGGCCTAAGTTTTTTTGTAGACCGAGGATTTTTTAATTTAAAAAGTTTACAAGACTAACCTGGAGTTACAACGAATTTACTAAATAAGATAAAATTAGAAACAGACTGTCCACAGAACTATTAGTTTTAAATGCTCGTGTTACATATACTATCAGTGTTATTTCTTCAAAATTCTTCGAAAGAGCCTAGAGTAGGTTATAATACTAAAGAACATTACATTACATAACACGTAGAAGAAACTACTTGAAATCAACTTATTTTCCAAGCGTAATGGAACGAAGGATTTTCTTTAATTTAAATTAATCCTTTCTTTCGTCTGTGGATAGAATACAAAATAAACATTAAGAATGCAAAGAAAAATTTTAAGTCATTTCATTTGTTGGCTCGCTTCATGGCTAAATTACAAGTAAAATCATGTTGCCTTAGTCTTACTTCATTGCATTAAATGCAATTTGTTCTTCTAAGGTAATTTACAGATGCACGTATTTGATAACATTGAGATCTATTTATTTATATATGTTAAGGTCCCGATTAAAGTATGTTCATACACGTAATATTATGTGCATTGTACGTTCTTAATAAATACGTACTTTACGCTATTATTATTTAAGCGTTTTGTATGTGAACGGTGTTATTCGTAATTAATTATTTACGTGAAGTGAATTAAAGTCATTCGACGTGAATATAGAATGTAGACCTATAATCTTGAATCTTGTTGATACCTTTCGATCGTGTTGCCAATTTTGTATCAGCTAATGAATATAAACTATGTATATGCTAAACTATTATGTTTCCTTACTCCTATAACGTGAGTTTCTTAAAGATTCCTTCCACATTTTAAGAGTTGTCTCACGTAGAATGCATGATAATTTAATTAAGGCTCAACTGCCCGGAACTAGTGGTAACCCGAAGTCCCCAGTTTGAGGTTATGAGACTGTAGGAAGTTGGGAGAGAAAGGAGAAGAGATTGATGATGTGACATGACTAAAATTTCGAATGATTGTGTGCTTTGACTACAATATCGATTGATAGTACGCCATGACTAAAAATTGTCTTGTAGTGTGTAGTGACTAGTGATCAAATAAAGAGCTCTTAGATTGATAGTGTACCATGACTAAAAAAAATGTTTTGTAGTGTATAGTGATCAAAAATAGTGCTAATTGATAGATGGTGTGTCATTACTAAAAAATAGGTCGATAGCGTGCCATGACTAAACGGTGACGATAACTCGGCACACCTTTAAAAAGTAGTTTAATATTCATTATGTTGAGTTATCATGGAACCCTACAAAACTAGTGTACCATGACTAAAATTGTCTTGTAGTGTGCAGTGATCAAGTATAGGGCTCATTGATAGATAGTGCCATGACAAAAAAAATGTTAAACAGTGTGTATTGATTAAATATATGGTACTTTTGGGTTGATTACATTTTTTCAGATCTCACTAACATTTCACTGTTCAAATCATTGGAGTTTATATTTACAAAGACTGGGTGCTGCCTTATTATAATATCATTGCAAGATTTCGATCGAATTGCCTCAGAATCGGAGGTACAAATGCCTTCTATCTCTGCTCTGTAAACGCAATCTGTGTCAAGTAATTAACCCACATATGAAGCATATATCAACACAATACTCATACAAAATAAATATATCAACAACATTGATCACTTTTGAAGGTTATTAAAGCCTTAATCATAGTAAAATCATTCATACAATAAACAATAATAATTCTCCTAGCTACCATACGATAGATATATAAAGATATCGAACGCAGACGATAAAATGAGTAATTAATTAATGATTTTATAGTTGAATTATGAGAAAAAAACTTTCTTTGAATTCATTGCTGATTATCACACCGTTTCTAATTGGATGGATAATTGGGTTCCATGATAACTCGACACAGTGACTATTCAACACACCTTTAAAAAGTGATATAAAGTCATTAAAAACGATGAAATTTTTAAAAATTTAAACCTAATCTAACCTAACCTCACCTACTTAACCCAGTTAAAAAGTTTTTGTTTTATCACTTTCCATGACTTTATATAACTTTTTAAAGATGTGATGAGTTATCATTTTGATGATTTATCCGGTCACCGGGTAATTGATATCTGTAGTTTTTGTTTCATCACTTTCCATGACTTTATATAACTTTTTAAAGATGTGATGAATTATCATTTCGATGATTTATCCGGTCACCGGGTAATTGATATCTGTTGTTTTTGTTTCATCACTTTCCATGACTTTATATAACTTTTTAAAGATGTGATGAATTATCATTTTGATGATTTATCCGGTCACCGGGTAATTGATATCTGTAGTTTTTGTTTCATCACTTTCCATGACTTTATATAACTTTTTAAAGATGTGATGAATTATCATTTAGATGGTTTATCCGGTCACCGGGTAATTGATATCTGTAGTTTTTGTTTCATCACTTTCCATGACTTTATATAACTTTTTAAAGATGTGATGAATTATCATTTAGATGATTTATCCGGTCACCGGGTAATTGATATCTGTTTTTTTTTTCTTATCCCGTGCCCGGGTTCACTGGGTGAGGTGTGTTCAGAATGCGACTGCCGATCATGATGTGCCAGATCAGGAGAGGCTGGTTTAGAGAGACCCTTTGAAGTGTCCAACTGGTCTCTCGACCCGTCGCCTTGCACCGCAGCTGGAGGGATATATTCATACGTGCGTGACTCCTGTACATACTGATCTCTAGAATCCTACCCACCCTTGTACCTTCCCAGAACGTCCTCTTCTTCCTTTCCTTCATCTGAGGAAAATAATTTTCCTCAGGGCCTTCTGTGTGGGGTTAATGTTAAAATGATCGACTCAAATATTTGCATCACTCGATCGCGTCATGTCTTTATGGAACGTACCCGACATCTTATTTCATATATTTACATGATATGCTACATATTCTTCACTCTTTTCTGATCTTCTTTTTCGTAAATGATTTTACCATAACATAAAGAATAACACAATAGGTGCCTTGTGTGCATGTTTCGTGATCCAAATAAAAGCCCAACTATCGCTTGTCTGATTAATTATTCTTCAAACAGCTAGTTAAAAAATTTCAAAATTACTCTTAAATTCAATGCAAATTTAAGTTCACTGAACGTGAATAATTTCACGCGGGAATAATGCACATCACAGACAACCAAACTTAGTTCCTTTGGAACCCTGTATTATGTATCAATAACACTTATACCGAGGTTAAGGTACCAATACACTGTATGAATTTTTGCTAAATCTCCCAGTGCACACAGATGCATACTTAAACATTTAACCAAATGCTAAATCGTCCAGATGAACAAAGAGTTTTTGTTCAGAAAATTAACTTTTCGCGTTTTTGTGATTTAGCCTCGTTTTCCGCTTCAGTTAAGGCAAAGAATGGTTTATGATATTTTAGTTTATCACTAACTGATCATTGGAACGGAAATCACGTTTGTGTTAACTGATAGGAAGGCGATTACAGAGAGGTTAATAATCTCTTCCTGGTGGAGATTGTGTTATTCCAGTTTCTTACTTCTGGTTTTTTACAAACTTGCGTCTTAGAAAAAAAATTATTTGGTCCAAATCAGACTAAAATTGTAAAAAATTCTATTTGAAATAATTGATAGGCATCTACAATGTCAACGTTTTACTTGGAAATTTTCGTGGACAATATTGAAATGCGTTAACAACTTCTTAAACCTAGATCTATACACTGCATTTTGCAATGCACCTGAAGGTAGCCATGATTTTCCTGAACTGCTATTGTAGTTGGTCGTATCCTAAGGGTTAAGGTAGGGGCTATAAGCATAGATTTATGAATGCGGGTCTTGTAGAATCCATCACATATAGAAGACAGCATACACAAAAATTAAGCCAACATCAACTGTGAAAGGGTTTTACTCCGTTGAAATACCTGTAGAGCAGACTCAGCGTGCCTACATTGCGTCTGTGTATTAGAGATGGCAATAGCTACGATAACAAAAGGACTAATAATTTAAGTAGTTAGAGTTACATTTTTTAAAAACAAATACGTGTTGTGATAAGATCCTTATAAGAATTGGGATGAGGAAAATGAGGATTAAAAGGATGATTTGTAAGTAACAAACCTCCAAATTTCAACAAAGCTAAAGCTATTTTACCCAAGTTTTAAAAATCTGATATTCTAGACGGATTTTTTATTAATAAAAATTTTTGTCGGTATTAGTGGGTAAAATGATTTTTTTATTACTTTAATGAAGGTAGGTCGGAGACTATGGAATAATAATGAACTTAATCTTTGAGGGTCTAACACTGTTGCATCGATAACTTTACAATATAGGATCGATAGGCGTGACTACCGACGATTTTATAACGATATCCTGAGCACTTATTATCATCAATAATGGTCGCACTTTTGATATACAGACCGGTGTTGATAATGCAATAAATCAGAATTTGATATTCTCTGACAACACTGGCGCATCTCTCTATGAATTACGACTACGACTACGTAAAAGTTGGAAATAGTATTAAATTTACAATGCCGAATTGAAATATTAACCTAATATACATTGGCAGTCCGAATGTTCTTTTTGACAGAAAAGGGGAGTTGATTATTTCATTAGTTCATTAGTCATAACTAACAACTTTTTTTCTCCTTGCTGGAACGGAAACAATTGATCGCGTCTCAGATTAATTAATTATATCAATGGATCGTGTATGCGATTACTTTCAGCTCTACGAGCTTAGTTAGTTCACCCCATTCATTAATTAGCCAGTTATTTTGCATAAAGCACGACATTATCAAAAAAGTTGTGCATATTGACAGTTTATCCGACACATTGGATGCCGCGCTAAAAGTGGCGGCTTTTGTCTTCCGACTGTCCGAATCATATTCTGACCGTGCTCACAAATATCACTAACTGACCATAGATGATGGATTTCGTCAATATCGTATTGATATAGGGCTCTATCGATCGTCCGTGCCTCCTGATGAACGTACGACACGAACGGGAGATATAAAAGTCCAGGGTATCTATTCTCCAATCCAGGCCGCTCGCAATCGTCGTCGAAAGTACAGTCTCATCGGAGGCACACATTTACATACGCCAAACGTCAAAAATCATTCCACTCGAACAACGAGTGGGTCGAACCACTCGTTGTTCGAGTGGAATTACTTCGTCGAGAATCAAGGCCCAGTTCGCGTGTCAGTCGCGCTTTTCCTTTTTTTACTGTTACAAATTGTACTTTAAATATTACATATCTACTCCCTATCGGAGTCTATATTTCTTAAAACAATTTCTTTATAATTCCCTATTACAATTTTGTAATGAGCCCAGAGTCATAACTCAGATCGCCTTACTGCAGATCTTTTCCTACCCTCAATTTTAATAAATGACTTGTAAATATCTCCTGGTTGTACTAAATATAACGTGATGAGTAGCATATCATGTTATTCCATTTGAGCAGGAGTGATGAGTTTGCCTGGCGTATAATGTGTCAGATATATTTCCTAGACATTTCGGGACTTCCTGGAGCCTCATCTGCCGAAAAGCTCGCGACCGGAGACCACCCGACACTGAGTGCACAGTGCGTCGAGATATCTCCCCAAACCAAGGGTACGTCTTTTGCCGTAAAAACCTTTATTAAACCTTATCAGATTTGTTCCCGAAATTTTCTAAGCGGAAAGAAAAAATCAGCTAAATCTTTGACATGAAAAGAAATGACTTCTTTTATATTGTATATACAATATACATGGTGTCTGAAAATTAGTAGTACAATCGGGAAAGCACGCCAAATCAGGAGTTGATTTTATGGTATAACTTTTTTGATTTGAGCTTTCATTTTCGAGTAAATCGAGTATCAAATGTTGAATTTTTTAGGTCAAAATAATAAAAAAAATCGGTAGTGAGGGGGTTAATAGCAGCTATTTAATGTATTTTAGAATGCTTCGCAGCGTAGACCCGACTCCAAAGTTTTGCTAACACTTAAGTTGCCTAAAGGAAAATTTAAAAAGTTTAAAACACACTTTTTACATGATATTTCAAAAAAACAACCCCCACCCCTTTTACTCAGCAGAATTTTGGTACTTCTTGATGAAATTTTGATACTTCTTGATGAAATTTTGCCCACTTGACGCAAGATTGGGCAACGCCGGAAACTTCAGATAGTAAGACATAAAAATAATTAGTTAACATTTGTAGAAATATTGATTCCTGTTGTTATTATAAATAACTACACCATTTAATGATAGCACGAAGACAAGATCAGAGACCTTCTCCCAGTAATGGATAAACAATACCCGACTATTATTTCATAAGGCAAGTTTCCAGCATTGAGACAATATTGACTCCGAATGAAAATCGACCAGAAATAATATTTTTTACAGTCGAAACCAATGAGGCGACTCAACGTTGCAAATTAAGCGAGACTCAGCGGATAAAAAGCATACAAATCTGTTATCATTTGTTGCGATGACTTTTTAAGTTAATTTAGCCAAGGCCGCATATAATTGTTCTGACAGAACACATTGTAATTTGTTTTTTGGACAGGGTGGCAATTCCGGATTACGTAATTCTGTAAACAATATCGGTTTTCAAAATGCACATACGACAATGAGAAACTACTAATAATCATAACAGCGTGTTAAAATATACTTATTTTATTTAACGGCAATATAAAGTAAAGTAAAAAAGATACAAAGTAACGTAGTTTGTTCTCAGTCCTCTTCACTAGGTATTCCTGTTCCGAGGCGGACTGTAGTTTGTTGTATTTGTGTTGATCATGATTTCCTCATCTTCTAATTTGTTGGTTCCCACAAAATATAAAATAAATTAAGCAAAAAGTATTTATGTTTGTTGTCTGTAGGTTGAGTTGGGGTTACTTCATAAATTTAATGATTTCCTCATCTTCATGTTTAGTTAGCCATAATTTGATGTCTTTTTAAAACTTTTCTATATCCATGGTGCTGTTAATTTCAATAGGAAGGGCATTATATAATTCTATAGCATGGAAATAGTGGTTTTTCTGGCCGAAAGATGTATTTAATTTTGAAATATTTAGTAGATTTGAAGATTTCGTCCTTGTAGTGTAGGTGTGTTGTTTAGCAAGGTACTCATATTTTTCTTTAAAATTAAGTAGTGCATTTTTTTGAGTACAGTTTAATACTACTTTTATAGTAGGTTAACACTTCAGGCCTCTGGCATATTGACAGTTACATTTCTTAAAGATGCTGTCAGAAAGTCGAAGAATTTCTGCGTATTTCCGCTTCTCAATAAAATCCCAATAAATTGGATAATTCTGAACGTATCCGAAAACTAAAAATTGTTTTTGAAAGGTGATGAAATACGCATCGAAATTTTTTTATTAGAAACAAACATTTAATTGAATTTAATTTCGAATTCAAACATAAAAAGTTTCAAAAATGGCTCACCTTATGTTTTTTCGTCTAAACACTCAACTAAAATGACTGATATTAAAAAAAAGCATGTTTTATTATTTAGTAATTTATTTACGCCCTAATGGGCTTTTACAAAATTAGTTAACAAGTAATACAGTTGTGTTACATAGTTTACAATAAATTATGATTTTGATTAAATTAAGGTAAATTCAAATTAATAGTGTGGATTACGGAAAGCTAAATATTTATCGAGGAACATATAAATATAAAAACAAAAGTGTATTCACTACGGAGTTGTGAATTCATACATCTCAGTAAAATGATTAAAAAGATTACGGAATCTTTAAACATGTCTACAATATTCCCAAATTTATTGCCAAAATGATGTAGTCTATTTATAGGTGTATGAACTTCATAGTTGGTTTTAAAATTGTCACAGAAAAATGTAGCACTTTGCCTCGTATTTCTAGTCGGTACGTAAAATTTTATTTTGGCGAGAATTTCAGGGTTGTCAATGGAATTATTAATAATTTTCTTTAAAAGTACAAGGTCAGAGATGATCCGCCTATCTGATAGCTTTATTAAGTTAAGTTGTTTCATCAAAAGAACATAGTTAATATTTTGAATTGGAATAAATATTCAGTTTAAAGTTAATAAATCTTAGAAATTTGTACTGTACCCTTTCAATATTGTCAGAATGCGTTTTATACAATGGGGACCAAATAGGCGAATTATACTCTACCTGGCTTCTTACTAAAGAAGTGTACAATGTTTTCAAACATTCAAGTGACTTGAAATCACTCGCCGTTCTGCATATGAAACCAAGCATTTTCATAGCTCTCTTTGTTATATCATTTACATTCAGTGTGAATGTTAACTTTTCATATTTATTTATTATATAGATTACCAGAATTGCAATAATCGGTCTTAGATTTTTTCGATGGAAAGGAAGTTGCAAGTTAAAAATTTCAGACAAAAAGCACAGTCGCACAATTAATTTAAATTCAGACAAGTAGCCCTTTATATCATGCGATTTTCATTATGCAGACGTGTAATTTGATAAAATTTAATGTCCTATATTGTTTTACGATAGGTATTTTCCACTACAACTGCGCAAAACTTGCAGAAAATGGCTATTTAAGTCTGGGGGTCGAGGTGCTGGGAACAAAGTTAAACAAATTCACATAGACAAGTTTAAATCAAATCAGTTTCAAGAGATCATTGCTTGTCAACAGTAATGTCAATTCCTCTCGGGCCGACATGAAAACAAAAAAAAACTCCAGTTAAATATTTAGCAAGATTTCCAAAAATCATGAATTTCTTTGAAATAATTTGTAAACCGCGTTAGTGACTCGTTTGCGAATATACGCAGCGCAACTTGGCACAAAATTGTACCCATTCTTAATGCACCCGGCCGGCTAACTCGTGGGGTAGCCGTTTAAGTGCTGTCAGAACAACCAACCATAGGGCGTTTGAGTGTTCGCGGTTTTAATTGTTTTCAAATGTCAATCAGGATTTGATGATTTACACAAATTTTTAAGCCATAATATTTTTTTTCACTCAAATTCCTTATTGAATCGCGAGTCTAAATTTAAGCGTAATTGATGAACGTTGCTATGCACCAGTATCTTTTGGCATTTGCAGGGTAAGAGGGGACTGCGGGAGGGTGTTCCGAACAGTGTGCATAAATACATTCAAACGATTTTTGCGGTTTAATTTTGATTGTATTACGACAACGTGATGTTTACTTATGTTGACTTTTTAAATATCGATGGTGACCTTAAGAGGAACGACTGCGCGTCGTTTTTCATACATAACTTTGGATTTGAGGTCAAAATACACTAACCAAACAATAATTATTTTTAATTCAATTTTTTTTGTCAATGTCTATTTAAATATGTTCTATTTTATTTTTTTTGTGATTAAAATTATAAAATATAGTCCATTAAAAAAATTGATTCTTCACAATTTAGAGGAAACTTTGGTAATTTTTGTGAGTTAATGGTAATTATTAAAAAAATAATTTTAAAGTATATTTTATACAATTTAAAATTTTATATCTAGTGTACATCTATTCTAAAACTACTATGAAATATTATATTACCTACGTACTACGTATTTAGACTTCACAACATTAAGGACGGGTTGTTTCGGAGAATTTGAAGAATTCATAAAATTTCTACGTTCATTTTCGGGTTCTGTGAAAGTCCTATTCAAGTTCTGTTATTATATCATTGTAGGCTAGTTGCTTGACAAAACTGAAATAAAAACAGAACTTTATAGAAAAAATCTTTCAGAGAACCCTTAAATTAACGTTGAAATTTGATGAATTGTTCAAATTCTCCGAAACAACCCGTCCTAAGACATAACTCACGAAAAACTTAATTTTTTTGGCTTCCTTAACATTTAACCCTTTCACACCCACATTATTGTTTCCACATATATAAAATATGTAATGCTTGATAATACGTCAGAAAATTTTTGATATTTAATTTTTTTTTGAAATTATTCTATGTGTATTTGGATTAACATTGGACGTCAGAGGATATTTTTTTTAAATAGTAAGGTAAAATAAACATAACACAAAAGTAATACAAATAACTGTATCATGTCAAAAATGAACATTTACAATGTAGTAATAATCTCTAAAGTACAAACAAATTACATTTTAACTAAAATTCATTCAGAAATAAAGAAATTATCTAGGATAATAAATCTTTAAAAAATTGCCATACTAGTCGAAAACATGTCCGTCACTACCAGTGTTAATTTGAATGAACATTGAAATTCATTTACAATGCTCTGACAAATGACTGTGAACAGTGAATAGAACTGATGTTATTATTATAGAACGCAATGCGTTAAAATAATTGTAATTCGAGTAGAAGATATTGATATCTCACATTAAATTAAGTAATCAATGACGGCAGAAATTCGATGAAACTCACAATCAGCAGATGTCAAAATATTTATCGTTGTTGTGGCGGGAATAAGGATTTCAACTGAGCGAAAAAAAATAGACGCCATAGAAAAGAATACAAGCTATAAGAAAACAAAAACTTGGCTTTTCTAAATTGCTACCGTTACGGTAAAAAAAATTCACAAAGTTCATATTAATTTGAATTAACACTGGGGCTGAAAGGGTAAAGGGAGTTCATTGAAACCTTTTAAATAAATATTGTTTTGTGTTTATTATCGATGAATTTGTCTTTTGTTCTACCTACTATGTAAATATAGTGAAATATAAAATATTAATTGATAAAAAAAGAATTTTAATTGGCTTAAATTTAAATTACAAATAACTGATTACGTTTTAACACACTATTCTGTGTGTACATAAATTTTAATTTTTGTCCCACAAAAACGATTTTTTTCAAGAACTTTTATTTTATATTTCATTGTATTCGCATTGTATGTTGGGAAAGATTATTTTTTTTATTAACTACCATTAACTTAAAAATTCAAATTTGTCTCTTAAATTATTAAAAGTTTTATTCTGGCATATATTTTATAATTTATAACCAAATAATAATTAAACTAGGATAAATCCGTACTAGATATTATTGTAAAAATAATTATTTAAGAAAATATTAGCAACTACTCTCCAACGAAAATTTGAAACAGAAAAAATATGGGCGCATATAGGCGTTGAACCCAGGACCTTCGCCTTGCGAGGGTGCTGATCTACCAACTGCTCTAATCTGTCCCTATCTCCTTCGGTCATATTTAACTGTATCACATTTCGAATAAGAACTACCAACATTATCTTCATTTTTGTAAACGCTTATTTTTATTGGCTGCTATTTTCGCAATATTCAACTCGAACTAAATTTAATCTAGATAGTGTCTTGTATAAATATATCCTATTTTCTGACTAGGGCGAAGTTCTCGAGTTCAAGTTCTAGATGCGCCGTACTTTGTTTTGTCCTAAATTGTCGTTTGAGAGTTACTTATATTGTCTTCGATAATTAAATATTACAATTTGAGGTTTTACTCTATAAAAGTAAAAATAATTTTTCAGTTTAGTCAATTATTTTTGTTTCAGATCCAAATTTAAATTTTGTGTTTAAAATACTGCGCAGATCTTAAAAATATTTGAATATTTCTGCAAAATTTCATAAATATTCCCAGTATCTTTCTAGCAAATCACCCACGTTATTTACATCGCATTGTGAAAACTTCTTTCCAACTTGGTAGGCAGAAGCAAGCGTGAATAATTTGCATGACTTAGACAGATTTATAATAATAGATCACCGCTCATTAGCCATTAGCCATTGGCAATAAGGCTGTATACACCAACACAGAAACAACAGCCCGCGGTGCAGTGCTATAGTGTATATGGCGGGAGTAGAGATAGAGTGATTTAGGTGGTGGGATTGACATTGACCGAAATAGTTTTTGCGTTGATTTATCCACTGTGCCTACCGCTCCGCTAGAGGGGGTTCTTCATCATGTTACAGTTACTGAGTTGGCTATATATAATTTAATTTAATATCTTTGATACTAGATTCTCAAATACATAAATATAAATAAAATACAATGTCGGTATAAAACCAATACTCAAACATAACTGGGCCGATGTCGCTGAAAATTTTAAAAATTTTTCTTATAGGTAGGAGTGTGTAAATGGTAGATGACTCGGGGACACCCGAGGAAGACTTAACGCATTATCTCTGCACTGGAATGAGATACGGAGTCGAATTAAATTTCTAAAATGATGTAGTTTTTTAACAGTCACAATATGGAATAAAGAAGTGGATGGTAAAAATGACATGGAAGTGAATTGTTGAAGAAGTAGGGGACGTCCGAGGAAGACATGCCACGATCAAATTAATCATATAGTTGTGTGATAAAATCTGGAGTGATGAACGAAGAAAGGGGTGTAAGGAAAATGTATGACGCTGAAGTGAATAGTACAAGAAGTCGAGGATGCCTGAGAAAGAAAGTCACGATCAAGTAAAACATATAATTTAAAAATAAGTACTTTTTTAACTCTTTACAATATAATATTTTCATCTTTAAAATGGACTGTTATCAGGTACACTAGAATTCAACAACCTCATAACTTTAATTCAAACCACATAAAGCACATTGTGCTATATTATGTGCGCATAATTTGGGCATGGCATATACGTACTATATGTTGGGGTGACACACTACGCTATAATCTTCTTCGGGAAAGGGGGTCAGATCAATTGGGGAACTGCTGCTGAATATCATTTTATTTTTTATAGGATCTGACAGATGACAGCCGCGTCATTACGGCGCTCCGTAAATTGTTCAGACCCCCTCTCCTGCCTACGGCCTACGGGTAGCATATTTTTCAAATATCGCCTGGCTAGCAGATCACAGCGTATATCGTCGCACCGCCAACACTTACAACACATCATATTTTTGGGTGTGACGGGTCTGTATGGGATTGTACGGCGAGCAATATAGAATTATATAAAACGCTTTGAACTTATACCGTAATCTGTCAGACCCTTAATTGCGTCAAACAACGTTATTTTTAGTGTCAATGTAATCCAAACATATATCTTACAAACTATATAATGTACTTGTTATCCTTGTTCTACCGGTAATGGAAGATGCTCCACGGAACTAACGTCACTGATCCATTGGAAATGCTCTCCTTGTTTTTTTTTAACCAATATTTCAACGTATGATGCTTCGAGGAACTAGCGTATTGATCCCTTTTCATTTCCGGCGTCAGGTGGAAATGTTGCCTTTGTTTTACAGGTATTTCCATGGAAGCTGCTCCTATGATCTAGCGTAATTGATCCTTTCGGCTCTGGTGCATATTCGGTTAAAATGAGAACCGATCGTTTCTACGACCTAGTTTAATATAACACACATTTAATATTCCATTTCTAACTATATCTTTAATATTAAAATTATCAGATTTAAGTACAGCAATTTTTAAACAAACAAAAAAGATTTCGAAAAGATCAAACTGCATTACTTCGCTCTCCTACGCTAACCATTTTCCTCTAGGACTGTTGATTATGTATGTTGTGAAATGTAAACTATAATCTATTAAAACAATAAATTTTATTGGTACTTGGCCTTATTCTAATCACTTGCAATATAGCTAATAGATTTACATCTCACGTGGATAACTAGTTTACCTTGAAAGAAGTTTTTAACGATTTAGTTATTTATTTATGAGCTTTACAGCAGTTATGTTTACGAAACGTCAGAAATGTCTAAGTTTCCTGTCTTAGTTATCGGTTTAACCAGACATGGATTGATTAAGAACAAAACAACCTTGAAAACTAATGGCGAATTTCTTAACATCAGATATTTTGGTTAGTCATTACAAAATTCAAAGTTGTACTCTTCTCGTGGAGTAGATTATTGATTAATTTTCGGGTTCTGAGAAAGCTATATTCAAGTTCTGTTATTATATCATTATAGGCTAGATGCTTGACAGAACTGAAATAAAAAAAAATTGAAAAAATCTTTCGCAGAACTTGAAAATAAACGTTGAAATTTGATGAATTGTTCAAATTCTCTGAAACAACCCGTCCTAAAAATCAATTAAAATTGGTTATAGCTGTCAATTGAAAAACAAATCGAGCAGCCTAGTAAAATATGTGATTCCCATGTATCTTTTTTTATTATTTAACGCCCAGAGGGCTTTTACAAGTAGGCGGTACAATTTTAATGACAGACAGTTTTGAAACATGAAAAAGAAATAATAAAAATAAAATTACATTAAAAAATAATATATGCAAGAAACAAAATTAAAAATAACAAGAACATAAATTAAAAAATACATCGATTTGACTGGTTTACAAAAATATAACTTCCATTTAGGAATAGTGTTGAAATAAGTCTGTTACGTAATCCACAAAATTCGCAAAGTTAATATTAATTATATCGACATCACCTAAGTATTGGTTTCCCATAGTGTGAAACCGTTGTATTGGGGAGTTTGCAATGTAATTGCGCTTATGTGTGTTGCAGTGGAATAGTGTATTTTTTCTTGTTGTTTTTGTAGGTATTCGAAAGTTTATGAGTTGGAGAAGTTCGCAACAGTCGAATTTACAGTTTAGAATATTGAATAAAAAAGTTATCGATGATGAGACATTTTCACATTCTACTCATGTGAATACCGTTAAAAATGTGAGGAAGTTTAATTTTTTGATCAGTAATTACTGATTTGTCTTAAGAAAGTGGAATTATTATTTTCATTTCATAGGTGTTTATTCTAAAAACGGTTTAAACGGACGTAGAAAACGCTAATGGCTGGTAATACGACTGTCACCGACGTTGGCCGGTGTGACGTCAACAACGCTATATTTAGTTATTTATTTACTTTATGAATGAACCATTTTTAAATACATCCGATCGAGATTTTCGAATAATACATCCGATCGAGATCGACTTGTACACACCCCACCCGATGAAGCCGGGCACCCCTACTAAACACCAAGCGAAGCGAACCACTTAGGGTGACCTATGGCAAAAGTTTTGGTTATACAATAAATGGTTCCCGGGGCGGCGGTACACAAACCTGCCTCCCAAATCTAATTGAATTTTCACTTTTGATTTTGCAAATGAATGAACGCAAATCTTGGAATTTAACCCACTTCCTGAAATCGTAAGATAGACTCGTGGTCGATGACAATGCATTCTATCAACTTTTGGTGGCAATCACGTAAACACGCGAGGAAATGTACGCATTTCTCTAAAATCTTGTGAAATTACAGCAGTTAATAGATACAAAAAATGAATACACTTTCGCATTTATAATATTATTTAGGATGAGAAAGTTAATATTTTATATCTATAGCTTAGCATTTCCGGTCATAAGGCTTACTAGAGAAACAAGTGAAGTCAGGAATTATTACAAAGACTCCTTAATTTAACAAAAAATATTATAACTGAGTAAGTAAATAAGTAGTCGTTGCATTACATTAACATACAGATAACTAATGTAACATAATTTTGTTAATATTTAAAGTAAGTTAATATATTAGTTTGGCATTTCCGGTAATAAGTATTAAATAAATACATAAATATTATCTTACCCTTTGCATAACAATGATTGTGATTGCTATCTGTTACAAAACTCTTTATGTCTAACCTTAAAATATGACTACTTTCTACCCTGAGAATTAGTAATGGTATTCTTAAACTTGTAATTACTGAATAACTTCGTACCTGAATTATCACTTGACTCCACCATCTTTTCCACTGTGAAAACCACAGCACTACACCGAACTACACAAAAATAATTATTTGTTAAGGCGATGCACTACGTCGTGTAATATTTTAAAACGGAACAGCTGAGTTTATACACTCCATCTGTTTCCAGAGGAAACATAGTCTTTGCAGACCTCAGTAAGTCCTGTATCTTTGTCGTTGTTCTGAAGACAGTCTTGATACTTTCCTTTCTCAATAGCCTGGCAATTCTGTCTGTCACATTGTGCACATAAGGCAGGAAGGCACAGCCTTTCGACTCTTGTTCAATTCTGTCTTCGTTTGGTGCAGATTTGGTTCTTATGATTTGCCTTGTCTGACTTGCTGGGTAACCGTTACGCTCCAGTGCATCGGTCAGCTTCGTAAGTTCCGCTCCGATTTTATGTTCTTCACATATTCTGGTCGCTCGGGTCACCAATGTATGGATAAGTCCTCTCTTCTGCGCTGGGTGGTGGTGCGAATCAGCGTGTAAGTACCGATTCGTATGGGTTGGTTTCCTATATACAGTATGCCCTAGGCTACCATCGTGTTTTCGCATCACCTCCACATCTAGAAAAGGCAGGATTTTATCTTCGTTTTCCAGTTCCATTGTGAACTTAATTTTGCTGTGGAGAGAATTAAGATGGTCCAGGAATTCGTTTAGTTTCTCCGTTCCATGAGGCCAAATGGCGAAGACATCGTCGACGTAGCGCCACCATACTTTAGGGACAGCCGAAGCTGTGTCGAGTGCCACTTCTTCAAACTTCTCCATAAAAAAGTTGGCTAGTACTGGCGATAACGGACTGCCCATCGCAACTCCCTCCAATTGCTCAAATAGTTCACCCTGAAACGCAAAGTATCCCGTTTTGAGGCAGTGTTCAAAAGTTTGCAAATGTCTTCCTCATATATCTCCCTGAGCATTGTCATGGAGTCTTCTAGAGGCACATTTGTGAAAAGTGACACGACGTCAAAGCTGACCAGAATATCTCCTTCCTCAGTCTTAACTTCCTTGAGCTTACTAATCAGATCTGTTGAATCCTTAATCCACGATCCGGTTTTTCCAGTTTGCATCTGCAGTAATCTCGAGAGGTATTGGGAAAGTTTGTATGTAGGAGCACCAATAGCGCTGACAATCGGTCTCATTGGGATTTTGCAGTGGCCCCCAAAAAGATACCTGTGGAATCCATCGTATGTGGTGTAGAGACTGCACTACATACAATGATGAAAGTACACAAAATTTCAGAGGTGCAAGCAGAGGACATCCGGCAAGAGACTTGCCATATTTTGAAAAGGGCTGAAATACCCCGCCCCAATATCACGAAAGGAGATATTGGGGCCCTAAAAGAATTACGCGCCAATGAGGAAATCTTGGTTTTGCCAGCCGATAAAGGAAATGCCACTGTCGTGATTAATACGGCAGACTATACAAAGAATATGGAAGACCTCTTGTGCGATTCAGGCACCCATAAAAATATTAAAAACAACCCCACCAACAAGATTGACATAAAGACAAGGGAACTAGTGAAAGCTTCTAGCATCAGGAAAGGCTAAGTGACCAATGACGACACGTGGAAGAAAAAAATGTTCGTTTATTGAAAAAAATTAAAAAATAAAAAACTCCCTGGAGTCAAAATTTTTTTAGTCCAACTAATGTCAGGAGTCGGTAAGTCAAGTACGTTCCTTAACACCCGATATATTATGTAAAAGTTAGACTTTTATAGTGTAATCCTAACGGCTGTTCGATAAATAAATAAACAATAAAGTTGTTAGTTTCTGGTTAATTTATCGGTATATTAATATACATAATTCATGCTTCAAGCTATGACATAGTACGCCATTTACACTATGGTCTAAACAAAACATGACATGGTTAATTTTTGTACACATCGTATTTTTCTCAAATAGATTTTTATGTTTCCGTGATTTTCCTACGTGGTGAAATTCTGGAAGTAGAAATAGAAGAAGTAGGTTGGTGATAACCTTAAAATTTTCTATCTAATTTCTACCACTCTTCGTCTGAATGTCAGCACTCTTTTTTTGGAAATCGGTTTCATAGCTCGAGCTTAAAATAGTGCGTTATCATAGATAAACAAACAGATGGACAGAAATAGCTGTGCAAATATCATCACGTCAGAGCCCATTGTGCATTGCACAGTGTTTGTTGTTTTAGAATAAATAAATATATCAGAACCTAAGCCTTGTGTGAAGGAGTATTCAAGAGCTCTCCAAAAGGTTACAAAAAGCCAGGACTCATTTTAAAATCAGTAAAAACCACTTAATTGCTATCTGAAAATTTACTGATATTTCCAAATAGCCTCCATTTAGGTACCAACACAGATTTTAATGATTTTTGTGAAGAAAATAATTTACCTAATATTACATATAGATAATATCTTCTCTCTGTAAGTTTCTCATGTATAAATGCACGTTTGTTCCTTTCCTAGGTTTTCTAATTTATGAAATTAAGCGAAGAAAAATGAATTTTGGTAATTTATTATGAATTTTTTATTTTTTTTCTATTTTGTCTTGCTTTCTTTAGAAAGCAAGACAAAAATATATATTACAGTAAATAATAAAATAAAATACAGAAATAACAGAAAATTTTCAATAAACTACTTTTCAGTAGTTTGTCGATGGCAACTTTTCACATAAAAAATATTAAAAATATATAAAAACTTATTTTACTTAATGACAACAGTGATAACAATAAAAAATAACAATTTGTTTTAAAAATATAAAAAACATATACACAACAGTAATAGTATCTACCTATAGTTTGTATTAGACTCTAATACAAACTATTTCTTTCAGCGAGCCAATTTTTCAACATAATATTTGTTTTTACATTTGTACATTTTTTTTATTTCAGCAGGTAACATATTTAAGCAACTAGGTATCATGTAGTCCAGTTTTCTTTGTTCATATTTGTTTAAATGCTAGTCCTTCATTTATCGTAAAACGAGTATTGTAAGTGTGGTCCAGTCTATTTATGTATATAGGGCTATTCATATGCTGAAATATAATTTTATACCACAGAATTGATCTTACTGAGAAAATTTTAAGATTCTGATAAAGGTATGGAACATTATGCCTTTGTTCGTATAAACTTTTATGAGCTAATAATTTAACTAGTGAATTTTGAACTGATTGAACATGGTTTATATTTGTTTTACATGAAAGTCCCCAAGCTGTGATTCCATACCTTATAATAGATTCTACCTTATAGCAGATCCGGTAGATCCGAAGATGTCATCTTCGGATCTACCGGATCTGCCCTGATGATGGACACTGCAACGCTGTCCGAAAGTCGGCTAAAGAAGGAGTTAGCGCAACACGGCATAACACCCCAAAAACAAACAACAAAAATGCTTTTGGCCGTGAGAATCTAAAAACTTACCTGTGTGTCTTTATTTCAGGTGTAATAATATTTTTTGTTTTTAATGAGTTTTTATTATTCACAATGTACATTTGTTACGTATAAATTTTATTAAAAAAAAATTATACGTAACAAATGTACATTGTGAATAATAAAAACTCATTAAAAACAAAAAATGTCTAGAAATTGTTACATAGTGAATGCCAAAGAAATACAAAAAAAAAGTAATAATATTTGCCTTAGCATTGGGTGATCTAATATGTATCAATTTAGTTTTTTGGCATTTATAATTAAACCAGAGTCGTGAGACCATTTCAAAAGTTCAATGTAATCTTTTTGTAATAGTTCAATAAATAATTGCAAATCACTGCGAGAAATCACCAATGCAGTATCGTCCGCATACACAAAGTTTTTTACATGTTTAAAAATGAACTTAATAAAAGATACATAAATAATATATAAAATTTGGCCTAATATGGAACCTTGAGGAACGCCTGCTAATATTTTCCTTTGTTTACTTAAGGTGTTCAAAAGTTTTATTTTCATGCATCGGTTGTTTAAGTAATTTTCAAAGAGTTTTAGAAGTTTCCCTCTTATTCCTATGATTTCTAATATTTTCAATATTTTTTTATGATTAATAGTGACAATTGCCTTGGAATAATCTATACATAAGACTAATACATGATTTTTACTATTTAATTCATTATTTATTAGGCTGGCAAACTTCTGAATTAGCATTTCAGTGCCCTTTCAATCAATAATAGAAAAATCTTCTAAATATTTAATCAATTTCAGCTGAATGTATTTTTCAAGGATTTTTTCGAGTGATGGCAAAATACTAATCGGTCTATAATTACCCAATACAGTGTGATCACCGCCTTTATAAATGGGTCGGATGATACTACATTTTAAGTCATCTGGAATTTTTGCCTCAAATATGATTCTATTAACAAAATGGGTTATAATTGGACCTAAGGTAGCTATGTGTTTTTTAATATTGCTCATTCTGATATTATCAATTCCAGGAGAAGAGTTTTTAAGTTGTCTTACAATGCTTTCTGGGATGGTCCGATGCTCTGTAGGAAACTCGCTTGCACAGCGCGGGTGTAAACTGTGCACCCTAAAGTTTAAGTTTAGACTTACGGAATTCAATATCAGCAATTTTGGCCCTTGGTAGGTACATACTTTGAGGTATCCCCTCTGGTTCAAACCCAGTTGTCCTGTAATTACATTTATGTAACATATTGCAAACACTATCAGAGAAATAATTAACAAAATCATTATTTACATTTTCTTTGGTCTCATCTTTCATCAAATATTTGGAGGCAACTTGGTCACAATTATTTTTACATTTCTTTCCTAAAATTTGATTACACTCGTCCCATGTTTTTTTTTAATCTTGAAAAAGATTTTTGAATTTATCATTATAGTATGTGGTTTTTAATTTATGTAACAATTTATTTAAAACATTTCGGTAACACTTATATTCTTTTTCATAGTATTTGTTTGTTGGAGCATTTTTCCAACGTTTATACAAATAATATCTTTTTTTATATAGTGCATCCGTAGGTATCCAGTCATTTATGGCATGAGGTCTGCTTTTAGATTTTTTGCTAATTTCAATCGTGCTGTTTTTGTACAAGTCATCAAAATAATTTTTAATTTTTAAATAAATAACAGAACATTCGGTTTCCTTTAGAAGCGATTTCCAATCATAAATACAAATATTTTTATCGATCAGTTTTTGCGAAAGAATTTTCACGTAATTAGAATCAGAAGATTTGAAATGATCTATCGAGTTATAGTGTATACCAAGGCTGCCCAACCTTTTTAGCAGTTGGGCGAAATTGACGATTTTGAATCACTGGCGGGCCACTGAATACCTGACGGTTCCTATTTCCATGGGGGGGGGGGGGGTTGTTAGAGAATTTCTATAAAACATAATTCCCCACAAAAAAAAATGTAAATAAGTGCTCCGCACAAAATATTTGAAATCCATGGGGGGGGGGGTTGTTACGGAACTTCGCTAAAAATTCCGCACACCCGAACATCATATGTGATATCCCACAGCAATTTTTCGAATTCCGTGGGGGGGGGGGGGTGGCTACAGGATTCCATTTCGACGCAAAAAATATTATGTCGAAAACCGGTGTATTTTTGTTTCAAAAGTAAGTTCAACAGGTTAGATTTTTTCGTCGCTGATTCTCGTTCTGAGTAGCCTGAATAGCGATAAATCGCCGTCGTTGACAACACTGATGACCGCGCGCAAGCTGCATTGTTTGTTTTACCGCGGGCCCGCGACACTTTTTCAAATTGGCGGATTGGCGGGTTTTTTGAAAATGTTTCAAGCGGGCCACTTATAATTCGTTCGCGGGCCACATTGTGGCCCGCGGGCCTGGGGTTGGGCAGCCTTGGTGTATACTAACAGCCGTTGTATTGTGGTCTGCGATGTTATAGTCATACACGCACGCAAATATTGTACTGGACAATTGTTTTCAAATTATAAAAAATAGGAATGCAGGCCCTTAACGAATGAATTTATAGGGATAATAATTTTAATTAAATTAATTTTAATTTATAGGTTTAATAATTTTAATTTAATTTATTGTAATTTAATTTATTTTAATTTAATAATAAACAAACTTACTAGTAAAATACGAATGTATCGTCACGATTTCAGAACACGTGTTCATAATATATTATCAAGGCAAATGCAGGTGCATGAACACGTGTTCCGATATAGTAATAATAATAATTGGCTATTTCGTATAGCGCCGTTTTTGTGAGAAATTACCTCAAGGGCGCTGTACTATTAATTTATTACAAGTACCTAGAATCATTACCATTGGATTTGTTCTAAAAGCACTGCCTAAACATTAACACAAATACTAACACAATAGTCACATGAATGAGCACACAGCTCCCAATATTCTGTGCAGTGTGTAAATATTCAATATTGTACTCTGACGTTGGTGGCCTTTAGGCATCTCTAGTTCCTACTTTTGACACGTTATAGTGGGGTGATATGTGGAGCGCGCACGGTACTGCAATTCGTGGCTGGAACTTTGCGCGTTTTTTAAAATAATTTATTTATTTTGTCCAATTGTTTAATTTTATTTTTATAATCAATAAATTTTTGCGAATATGGTTGGAAAGTGCTTATATGGAATGCACCCCTCTGCTTTCAACAGTTAGGAATTTACTAAAAGTTTATCAAGAAACGGGCTGTAATTGCGTTTTCAACCGAATTACCAATATTTTTTTTTTTTTTGGTTAAAAGAAAGACAAACATTCCCTGGTTACGAATAACCTTAAAATCTCCAACTATCACTAGTAAAAGAAAATGTTGCTTGTGTTGTGATGGAAGCCTTAGCCAGTCGAGGAATTGAACAGACTACTGCTGGGTGGGACTTAAACGCGATGCCAACTATTGGATTATGTCTCAATGTTGTGAAATCTAAATTTTAGTATGTAAGTAGTAAATAATATTGTAGTAGTCATAGAAAATAATGTATTAGGTATAAGATGTAAAATTTTATAACGAAATAAAATATAAATTTTAAAAAAAAATAAATAAAAATAAATAAAAAAAATAAAATAAAAACTCATCCACTGACCAGTCAAAAGAGATTTAATAAATTAGCCATACTCATTTTTCTCCGTGTACTACTAAATGAATCAAATACCAAATAAAAAATTATTATTATGAACATAATCAACACTGTGGCATTATTTGTATACTTACTTCATTTTGCCTTTTACTTACATATTCCTTAACGTGCAGCTTACATAAAAAATTCTGTTACTATCACTGATTGAAATTATGTCATAATCACATACAAATAAAGTTTTACAGCGATGTCCGTATCACATAGATGATTTTCTTATTTAACAATACTCGTTCAATTGAACATTGCAGAGTTACACTATATTTCTATGTGCATACATTATGGACAAACTTACATTAATCTTAACGTCAGGTAGGCTGTTACTTATTAGTCATTGAAAGCCTTCTCACGCGGCTGTGACGTAACTTATATTTACTATTTACAGTCACATGACAGTAGTCAGTACGTGCCTGAGTTGTCGATGATTATCTCAATAAAAAGCTATCGTCCTTAGCCGGAGGCGGTTGTTGAACTGACAGATTTCAACATCTGATCTTATTACTGATAACACCATAAGACTAGTTCATTCGTCGTAGTTTTTCTTATTTTAATTCGTTCGCTTTCATTTATAATGAAGTTACTATTCATGCCTCAACACTATTTTTTTCGAAATCTGTCTTCTGATTGAAACAAACATTATGGCCTCCTATCGTATTTGTTAATAATAATATGATTATTTAATAAACACTTAATTAATGCATTACAAATTTGAATATTGTTTTAAAGAGGGGGCGGGCTTATATAAAAAACGATTATAAGGAATATTCGTGAGGAACTGTTCAAAAAATATTTAATTAACATGACTTATTTAAAATAGAGCAACATTTTCTCGACATCTTGGTTAAGTAGCATTTAAAGAAACATTGTGAATTTTCCTCATACCGATAACATGTTAAATAGCAGAACCAGGTGTGTTTTTAGATGCATTTATTTGAATTTCGATTGTCTTCTTGATTGAATGAATGAAGTAGAATCTTGGATGTGAAAATTAACCCACTTTCCGCCATCCGATCTATCTGAAACTCGGCAGACAGGCTTATTGTCGATGAAAATGCATTCTTTCAACTTTTGGTGGTAATCACGTAAACACATACGGAAATGTACTCATTTCAGTATATAATACGGTGGCACACATGCCTACACGCGCGCGCACACACGTATGGAATGACATTGTATTTAATATCATTCCATATGGAATGACATTGTATTTAATAAATGAAAATTTACAGCAGTAAATATGCGAAATAAATGTCGGTACTATCCAATTATAAATTGGCTTAGGTGTTAGTGTTGTTTGGTCCAGTCCAGGGGAGGAAGATTTCAAAGAGGAAAAGATGGTTTGAAAGGGAGTCATCTAGGAACAATGACTAAGCGAAAATTATATTATATTGAATAGACTTAAGGAAAAATAATTTATAAAACATGTCTTATTTTCAATAGAAATCTCTTGACATCTGAGTTAAGTGGTATTTAAAAAAGAACTATAATTTTTTCATACCCAAAACATGTTAAAAAATATCAGAACCAGATATTTTCATTTTATTTCGGGGCATACTTTGCGATTTTTTTCTATCCAGCGAATTGCATCAATAATTACTTTTTCAACTCGGCATATGAATAGAGATTATATATTTTTAAATAAATGTAAGTGCTCAAAACTTAAAGCATTCAAGAAGAGTGAAGGATATTTCGATCGAAATTCAGAATGCTGGATGTTAAATAGAGGAAGAGAAAGGAAACGATTAAAGGTGGGTGAAGATGATGAACTATTTTGCTGGTTGAAATAGAATTGGAGAGATACACAGTTATAACCGTATACAGTTTTACATAGATACGAATGATTATTGATCACGGTAATAATATTAAATGTGTTTCCTTTCAGCTTGGGTACTAGTGACGTATTTAAATTCAAGTTCAATGAGAAATTTTTAAAGTCAGTCCCTCCATCATTTCTTGTGACTGTTGTATAGGAAATTACACTTGCAAATTGTTTTCAAATAACTGACAGCATCCTTGCTCTTGTCAAACAAGATGAATCACTGGGAATTACTCATTATCATTACCAATTAGTTTTGCTTGTTTTGCTCTTGGCTTAAAAACGATGCGGAAAACTGTTGGTTTCTTTGTCGTTTCCAAAGATAATTTTTTTTTTATCTGTTTGTAATTATTAATGTACCCCGGAATCGACAGTTCCAGCAATGAATAATGTATAGACACTCCCGAATAGCAAAAAAATATAATGTTGTTACATTTTTTTCTGTTCTATAATTGTTTTCATATCTGTTGTTTCTATATAGGTATATCCGAAATTCTTCTCTTCTCTTCCTTCTCTTTATTAAGAGTTACAATTTTTTTGAGTCATTTCATCGAGGAAGGAGCTCTTAGAAGTTCATTTATTTTCAATTACACGGAGAAAAATGAGTATTGCTAATTTATTAAGATTCTCTTCAAATTATTGGTTATCCGGTTAAAAGTAGGAATGCAGGTCGTTTTTTGACAAAGTTTTAGTAAATTCCTAATATACCGAAACACGTGTTCATGCACCTGCCTTGGTTTTGATAATATGTAATGACAAAATGTTACGATTTTTATGAACATGTATTCCATCATCGTGATAATATATTGGTATTTTACAAAAAGTTTATCGGGAAACCTATTAATTCATTTGTTAAGGGCCTGCCATCCCGTTTTTAGCCGTATTACGCATAATTTTCAAGAGGTTCTTGATAAATAAACAATATTTTTTATTATTAATTTTTCTTCGTGTGTTTAGGACAAAATTTTGACAAAAGGCCAAAAAAAATTATGGATTAATTCACATTTTTTCTGTTGTATTTGTCTGTAATTAAGTATGTGAAGACTGCGTATGAAACTGAACTGGTTTATCTTATGTTTATTTCACAATGTGATTATCGTATTATATAACTGTTTATATCCGAAATGTTATAAAATAAAAATAAAATTTTAAAAATCCATAACACTCGTTATCTCCAAGATATTAAATATTATTTGTAACACTGCCCTTGACTTTATTAAATATTGGTGTTTGGACATCCAATCACAGACAACATAGAATAATAATAGCTAGTTATATAGTTTATCATATTTCCCAGTGTAATCTATGTAGAATAAAATGCCCTTTCCTTTCACATTTATAAAAAGAAGTATTGGCCTTCTGTGTCCGCCATCATTAGAAGATTGCTAATGCTAACTATCAGTTATAAAGAATCACCTCGTTTTTAAATACCAGTATTATGGGCATAATTAATATTGTTAGTCTTCAATAAACCCGCAAACCTATTCCTTTTATGCACGCTTAACATAAATAATATATATACATTTTTAAGTGTATTTTGTTATTTAGGCTGAGGCCAAACAAGCGTAATTTTGTAAGTTGTGAGTTGCGTTTTTGGAGTCGCGTAATACACGCGTGGGTCGGCAGACAACTCATTTTTCGTCGCCGTTTGGCACAAACCGGACTTTTATATGAAACCCAATGCAGCGTAAATTACGCGACTCGCATCTCTCAAAATTACGCTCGTTTGGCCGAAGCCTAAAAGGAGCGGCTGCGCTTCCTTTTTCATACTTCATTTAATTTTTAATTTGAGGCCATAATATTCTCAACCGAGTAATATTTTTTTTAATCAAAAGGCTTAGCAAATATCTGTTATGGATATGAGACTTTTTATCTATTTGTTATTTAAGTAATAAAATGGAGGACGCAGCGAGAGGAATGAATTCGTACGTGCTTCATTTCTGGACACACTGACCCCATTATACATTCCTACCCATCATACCTTTTTCCTTCCCAGAACTTCCTCTACTTCCTTTCCTTAAAAATACCCTCCCACAGCATCCCAAAAGATGACATATTGCTCCCGGGGAAATTAAAGTGTTAAATTAAGGGTTAAACTTTAAAATAATGAAGAATAAGACATATATTAGAGTGAAGACATTTCCCAAATGCGAGCATAACTTTCCAGGGAAAATGTAGTCAATAATGATGATGATGATTTGATCAATTACCATGATTAATTTACTTGAAGCCAGGGTCAAACTCGTTAATTAAACCGTTTAATTTATTCAAACCAACCTTTGCCAAAACAAAGTTATTCTTCTGAAGCAACGAGTAACCAGCTAAAACATCATTATGATTTGTGGATGTGAAAGAATGACTGATGATTTGTAATTATGTAAAACAATGGCCATGACATCTCAGTTCTCTCGATCTGTCTGTAAGTCTACAGTCTGAGACGACCATGAAATTGGTAATTAGTCAACAGGTTTTGTCGTTATTAAGATGGCTTCCTTTATTGTTAGTCTGTTTTTAAGCAAAATAATCAATAATTATTATTTTAAATAAACTTATTTTTACAAGACAAGATTTTTATGGAAACCACAAAAGACGACGAATTATTAAAGACATAATTATTTTCCTGAAACGTATTATATAATTTGAAAAAATATTCCGGGAAAAAATAAATGACCGGTAATCAGAAGGGTTCGGGATCAATTCCCGTCGGCGGCATTGTTTATTTATAATTTGTAAACAATAATTATTTAAACCTGAAGTACATTAAATAGATGCTCAACACTACGGTCTACATTTAAAAAATATATACTATATATAACATATACTCGACTACCATAATACGGACATGTGTCTAGTGTGGTAGTCGAAAAGCATGTAAAAAACTGTATTCAAATATTTTTTTTATAAATAAAGAAAAAAAATATATATATACATATATATATTTAAAAAAAAATCAAAATTTAAAAACTTATTTACTGCACAAAAATACAGAGTACAAAGGGGTATAGCTTATAGGTTACATCCTATTTCTTCCAGCTAACGCAACAAATATAACACATTATATTACATAACCCAACAATTACGTGTTAACAAAAAATGTATGTAAATAATTAGTAAAAAACAGAGGTATTTTACTAATGTAAGGTATTCATTTAAGGTGTAGTGACATTTGTTTAAGAGAAATGTTTTTAGTGATGATTTAAATTTAAGTATATCGGTTATTTGTTTGATGCTACGTGGAAGGTTGCTATATACTTTAATGGCCATGTAGTGTGGTCCTTTTTGAAATATAGTTATAAATGTTCAATTAATTAATATTATTTTTTTATTATGATGTTCGAGTTTCCGCACAAGAGCTCGAAGAGAAATTTCTTAAGATTTGATGGCCTCCGTTGTCGAGGGCTCTTGACTAGCAAGCTGGAGGTCGTGGGTTCAAATCCCGGCGTGCGCAAGAAAATTTTATGCGATTAATTTGTGTTATTTTACAAATTACTCATTTAAAATAATATATAGTATATTTGCGGCAAGTATCAGAGTGGAAGATACTTCCAACATCGCCCTGGTGTAAGACCACCATTCAGAGTTGAAACGTTGCTTGAAACGGTTTTGGACGTGTTTGGTGACCAGCTCTGAATAGCCCGGTACTTCTCACTTTCCTATTCCTAATCTCCTCCCCCTCCCCACTATCTTCAGCCTCACAACACACCCCGATTGGGGTGCTATTGTGTCACTGGCTCCAGTTGGGACTCTAGTTCGGTTTCACACATAAAAAAAAATCTGTTTTATTTCCATTCAAATGGCAATAATCATTTGTAATAATCTTTATAATAACATAAGCTATCTGTAGTAATTATTTTTTTCACGAGATTTAAATTTACCTGATTATTATAATATTACAATTTTAAGTGCAATCCGCATTATTATATTAATGTAAGGTGATTGGTTTTGTAATTGTTAATCTATTTTCAAAGAATCGTGATGTAATTTTATGAGTTTGACACAGGTAATAAGTATACAGGATGTCCCTAAAATCAAGGGTTTTCTTTGATTGGATGATAGACTATCTCATGGCGGATCAGATTATCATAATTTTAGTGAAACGTCGTTAGTTTTCTAAATAATTGCACTTTGGTGCAAATCAACACCTTAGATCAGTTTTTCGAGAGTCACAGCTGCAAAATTCCATATTCTAAGATTCTATTTTTTATTACGCAACCCTGAATAGTATTACTATTGATCACAGTTCAAAATAAAAACCACTTTAAAAACTAACTACACTAAATGAGCATTTTTTTAATAATTTGCCAGGTTATCATGGCACATTTTTTTACAGTATAAGGATTCGAAGTGTTGGTAAAGTCATTTATGATGTTAACTTTTGGGATGATGTTATTATGATGTTAACTTATATTTTATATATGTAAGATTCATAGCATAACGCTGAATAAATATTCTCATTGTAATCTATTGCGATTTAAAAGAAAACTATCGTCGCCAATGTATATGATTTATTCGTTTTCTAAACAGTCCAATGTGGTTGACTAGAAATATGTGTTGTTCTAGAAAAAAAGTTTTTGGTGCAGATTGTTAATATTTTAACCTGTTGTTTTCCATTTTCACTTCTCTTTAGCAGTATTATTATTTTACATGCCTATCTTAATATATAAAAATCGGTTCCATGATAACTCAACACAGTGACAATTCAACACACTTTTAAAAATTGATATAAAGTCATTAGAAACGATGAAAAAAAAAGGTTTTAACCTAACCTAACCTACTTAATCCAGTTAATAAAGTTTTTATTTCATCACTTTCCATGACTTTATACAACTTTTTAAAGATATGATGAATTATCTTTGTGATGATTTATCCGGTCACCATAAAAATCATGTGTCATGTGTTCGTACACGCTAATCTCCGAAACCGCCCAACCGATTTCAATGAAATTTTGTGAATATTTATGGTTGGTTTCAGCTTGGAACATAATATAGTTTTGGACCCGATTGGTGGCGCTGTAGTCGAGATAAAAAAAAAATCCGACAAAATCCGACAACAGCGACAACAGATAAAATACGGTCTATATAAAATGGGGTCTACATAGAATACGGTCTACATAAAATACGGTCTATTTAAAAGGCGGTCCGTGGCAGGACAGCGTCTTCCCGGGCCCACTAGTATATTATAAATGACTCTTTCTAGTCCTGACAGGAAGTTCGAGAACTAGATGGCAAAAAGAAGGTTAAGTTTTGACACGAGATGAAAAGAATTTAAAGTTATTTGTGTGATGAACTTGCCCTGTGATAATTTTTTTTCCGTTTATTGTAGGAATTAATTAATTCTGGTTTCTCCAATCAAAACGTGATCAGGGGTGACATCTTGAATGAAGCTGGGAACTAGAGGGAACCGGGGCGTGTCGTTTTTTTTTTATCTACGCCAAAAGATAAGATGCAACCAATCAGAGAGGCCTAATGAAAGGCAACACCTACCTTATTGATTTATTATGGTGAGAAAAAAATTTTCAGTTGATTTCACGGAATAGGGACGGAACCAGATGTTGGCGTTAGAGCTATTTTAAAACAAGTGCTTAAATTTATGATGATAGCAAAAAAATAGGAACATGCACTGCATTGTCAGAGACCTCCGTGATGGTACTTTGAATTCTCAGACTTATTCCAGTGCAGTAGCAATGAATTTGGCAGGTTGGGGCGGATAGA
Organism: Hesperophylax consimilis; assembly: GCF_061612785.1. Classification (NCBI taxonomy): domain Eukaryota; kingdom Metazoa; phylum Arthropoda; class Insecta; order Trichoptera; family Limnephilidae; genus Hesperophylax; species Hesperophylax consimilis. The sequence continues at coordinate 29,595,449 of NC_142847.1, forward strand.
AAAAAAATCCTAGCAAAGTCAATAAGAAACAATAAAACTCCGCTAAGCAATGCTACTAAATGACTTATTAAGTAGGAAATACGCCGTTAAATATAGTTACGTAATTTTTCTAAGGATTTGGACGAATTATAATTATGACGAGCGAGGTAAATAACATTTTAACAGGACTAGTTTGGAAGTTGCTTAATTAAATTAAAATCCTGCAAGAAGATTTAAAAATAAAACTTATAAATAAAAGATATTTTATACATCCTAGACCGTGAAGGCAATTGTAAGCCGGAATAAGAAACTGGTAGGCCGACACGCCACTGAACTGAGGGGATCAAGTTTCATTCCTTGGGACTAAGAAGTTGACAGGTTATTTAAGAAGCAACAATTTTTTTGTTTGTGATACGATCGAAATTAATGTGACGGGTTCTAGGACTTGTAATATATGTTGTCCTTGAGTGCGATGCGGTCCTAAAATTTTCAGAATTCGGAGACATAAATTATATAAATGGCGAAATTGAAAAATGGCGAAAGGCAGAGTTGATTTGGGGGAGGAGACGAGGGGGTGGGGGAGATGAAGAGAGTCGGGGAGTGTGAGGGTTGGAGGAGGAGTGTAGATCGGGTAGCGAGATGAGACGGTCAAGGTTAAAGAGCGCGGGAAGATAGTCAGTTTTGGAAGCGTTGGGAGACGGTCAAATAGGGCCAAGATAGTCAGTTTTTGACCCTTAACAAAAAGGGGCCATAAATTATGAGACTTGCCCATTTCAAAACAAAAAAAGGATGAAGAGCGGTTACTCTAAACACGTTAAATTATTGAACAATCGGCATTAGTTGGGTTACGAGTTAGTATACTTTTCGTAAATTTTAATATGATTTAAAATTGCTTCAGTAGTAATATTTAACGTCTAAAATTCGTAAAATATAAACCGTTGTATTTATGCGATGCCTATGACAATATGAACAATCGGTTCAGGAAGCCGGAGAATGGTTAATTATGTGCTTTAGCATCTGTTATTTAACAATATGTTCTCGTATTCTCCTTGGACATTCAATATATTTGGTATTTCCAAAGTTATTCACGGAATTAACACAGCGGATTGAAGGTAGTTGCCGAGAGAATGCATCTGTCTGGCTTTCCTATTCTATCAGTTGAGATTTTCATTCACATAAGTTTGGCTTGGGACGAAGTGTACGACTTTTCCGTAGGCTATCCTATCTTATCAATGCGACAAAAGCGAAGGAATCGAAATTGGTAATTGGCTTGCCTAATAGGGACTTTTGTGTGTTAGCAAATTTGGAACCCTGGATACCAGGAGAGCGTCTATTTCAGTAGGGCAGTGCCGGCCTTTCCCGTGCTCTTGATGTGGTTGAGTTATCCCGTAAAAGCATCGGTTTCTGTCGAAGGTGTTGGAGGACCAGCCTAAGATGGTTACCCTGGATAGACCCCTGTTCTGAGTATTTTCAGCTGGTGAGAGGACGCTTTCACGGAGTTCCAATCGAAGGGAACGAAGATTGCCAAGTAGCTTTCCTACTTGAGTTAGCTTGGTAGACGAAGGAACAAAACGGATAATGGCTATGCTATCCTTTTCTGACGTATGGGGGAGATTTTCTCGTTTACAGAACGAAGGGATCGTGACGAATATGAAGTTGTTTCGACGATCTTCCAACAGCCTTCCCGTCACATCCAATAAATATTTACCCCACTATAGGAGGAAAAGTCATCTAGAATAAGTTGGGAATTGACTCTGACTGAAACCGTTTGAGGTGACGGAGATCGGATGATTTCAGATTCACGACCTGATAATTCCTGTTTCCCTGATTCTTAGCGCCGGAAGTCGGGGATACCATTTTCTACCATTCTTTGATATTTGAAGCGGACGGAAGGTAACAAACGATAGAGCGAGTGACCATGACTTGAAAGTGGAGTAAGACCTCCCGTCCCGGAAACATTCGTTATGTCGGATGGGTGCCTTCATCCGAATTAAATATTGATATGACTATTTTGAGTGTGGACGAAAGACTTGAAGTATGTTCTGTATTGCACATATGATAAACATGTGTCATTACCTATACTGGAACGAGAAGCTGTATAGGCTGGAGCCAGGAGCTATTTGGAGTAACGTGACTGCAGAGGCGAAGGCGAACAAACTGAAGCTGGATCTAACTTATTCTTACAAGCGTAAACCAGAGGGGTGTTCACGGGACTCCCGAACTCCTGACGTTGCTGATGCAAACCACTTCAGTATATGTTTATGTTTGAGGTTAGTAGAGTGGACTCCTAACTTTCGGCATGCTGGCGGAGCTTAACTCATCATTGATTTGGGGGAGGTTGACGCGACCTAAACCTCGCGCCACCCACGTACCTCAAATGGTTCCTGACATCAGGCTATCATGCCCACCAAACCGGAGCAGCTCCTTGTACCTAACGGTATAAGATGAATCTTCATCAATCATCATCATCATCAACATCACCATGAACAATTACCACCAAGGTCCCACATATCAGAATTCAAAGGAATCCTACCTTCATCACCCTCCGGCAGGAGGCAAAACATGTCATTATTTCACCTGTCGCTGAGGGATATTTAATTAATTTCTGGAGGAGCTGGGGTTGGACCGGGAACTTGACTGCTCTCGAGCTGGTCACGTTAACGGATGGGATTTGGACGGAGACCAACCAAAAGCAATACATGTTTTGTCTCTAGCCATTCCTAAAAATGCCTACTCGTAGAAATAACTCACAAAATTAACAATCCATAATCAAATCATTAACCTAGAATCTTGTGCATCTTGAATTGAATTTGTCTATAGAGAATTTCATGTACTTGTATTTAATTGTCTCATTGTAGTAGCACATCATCGACTGCAGTAACCGGAAACATTTTGGCGAGCAAACAAGGTAGGAAAAAGGTAGTTAAAATCAGGATAGTCGGTCATTGTCTTATTTTAAAACCATACAGAATGTAACACGCCTCATCTAAAAAGAACCAAAGTTACCACAACCAATTAAAAGGATCCTTCAATGAATTAATCAATGTCGAAACAAAAATTGACACAACGTGACATATTAATTCGATAAGATTGAAGGGTTGATGTACCGCGAGAAGTTGCAAATCAGACGGGAGAAATCATTAGTTTCACGAAGGAGAAGGTAGAGTCAGCGATTCGTTTTGCGCGGGAGAGGGGTATTTACCAAAATATATACCCGAGTAAAACATTAAAATCATTTCAGTGGCTGCCGTGATCAGGAGATTACGGAAGAAATATATTGCTAGATAACTATAGTCAAACAATAGAAAACATTACATTTGTTTACAACTCTATAACGACCGATTGTTTACGTAAGTAACTAACTACTTTGTTACCGATTTGCAATATTTTTTATAAAATACATATTCGGTATCAAAGACAAAAACTGATCACGTCATGACGATATAATATAGTTCATTCTTTCAACAAAACACACTCAATTATTTTTCAAATTTTTATTTTCGAGTTGATGAATAAAGTTTGGTTTAAAGGGATTCACTTATATATAAAACTAGGTTAAGTCGAAATATTTTGAAGGTAGATTTCATCAATCTTGGCATAAAAGCTATAGATTAATATATAAAACAAATAAATTGTATATCACCATCAATAAATTTTTGCGGTTGGAATATTATTGAAAGTTTGAACTCGTTGAAGGGAAAATAAAATGTTAACGAATGTTTGTCGAGAAACTATGATTTATTTTGTTATTGCAACAATACATTACGTTTAGCGTTGTTATTGACGGGCTTCTAGTGGTGTTATATTTGACAAAGATTTTTAGAAGGTAACTAACATTCCACCTTTGCATAATATTCATAATCACAAAAAACATGATAAAAATTCGGATAGGAGGAAAAAACAAAGTATGTTAAAACGTCTACTGACCAAAACTAAATAAATGAGATTCTGGAAAAGATATCGAATGACGTCACGGGGAATAAATGTTTATATTGAATGTTAAATTAATGATGTTTGCGGAAATTTTATTACGGCAAACAAACAATGTGCGGATAAGACTGTTTGTATAAGAGAATTTATTACATCTGCTAAGAAAAATACGTTATGTCTATGACGCTTCCTTCGTCACACATATTATTGTAGACTTTATAACCTCTTATTCGGACGATTTGTAGGTTTTATTACAATATGGTAGTATCTTTTAAATCCGGGATATAAAAGTATGATAACTTCTTCTACTTGCGAACTATCTTTATGGTTGTTTAGAAACCTATAGAAGTCTAGTGAGGAAAATGTTGTTACTGATTAAGTCCCCGCATTCCGTATTTCTAACGGTTTATAACAATGTTAAATATGTCTTATTTCTCTTGCAAAATAGGCTCAGAAAATTATTAAAACCACGTTTTGTTCTATTATATAACATGTTATAGTAAAAATTCACAGGAATATCTTTGAATGCAACATAGGCATTTATCGAGAGATTTTTGCTCTTTTTTAAACTTGTCGTGTTTTATTAAATATTTTCACAGTTTTAGTTTTTTTACTACTAGCGCGCTACCTCTAACATTCGAATTTACATATCTCCTTTTCAAACCATCCTTTTCTTCTTTTTGAACGCTAACTACGGAACCTTAAATGTTATTTTGTGAAGATATAAGCATCCAGGGTGAAGTGGTTACCCAATTTAAGAGAAAAGACGACAGATGGCAATGAACCAACTTTCATTTAAAGTGCTAGAAACAACATGTGTGGCTTTTATCCATTATGTAAAGTACCTACAACAAGCAAATAATATTATATTATTTGCTGTTTGAGTATCGTTTTTGGTAATTACCAGTTTTTAGTTTTCCTTATCTCGTCACAGTGATAATCTCGTCACAGGAATCTTCAGTTCTCAGGTTGACTTCTTGGGATATTGATGAGGGCCCTTAAAAAGAATCTGACTGATACCATCACCGTGACATGAGTCCCTGATCAATTAAAAACCCGATAAGTTTATAAAAGAAAACAAAATAGTTCTGTTTATTTTAACTAAAACCTTCTACGTACTATGAACTATGAATCTTAAGGTAACATTGCAACCAACACGTTAATCTAAAGCAGTCATTCCTGAAGTGGTCTATATTTCGAAGTCTATTTTGTGTTCGAGTTCGAACTGCAGGGGGTACATGTCAATGAAAAAAATGGAGGTGCATTAAATGTAAATGGGGGTCGATGAAAAACTCGTAGTATATTTACAAAGCCATTCTGAAATCAAGGGAAATTCCGGACTGAAAAACCAATATTAGGAAAGCAGGGGGTCTACTCAAGAACAGAAATAATTGGAACGTGGTCAACAGGACAAAAAAGTTTCGGGACCTCTGATCTAAAGCCAAGCAATATTTCCAGAAGCCTTTACTTGGATAAGATATTTATAGCATAGATGAAATGTGTATTTATTAATATTTATAAAACCAAAATAACTTTATGAATAATACTTGACGTCATAAACTTTCCAAGGCTTTCTCGATGTAGTTCTTATCTGGCGAAACAAATAAACATATAATGTGTATCAAAGTCTGATATCAGAGGTAGTTGATTATTTTAACATTTCCAAGGTAGGCACCTAAACATAACATCAACATAGACTTTCCTTGTTACATAAAAATATTGAGCATTTTATAAGACAAACATTTGTATTTGAGACGTGTATTCTGTGTACAGCTGAGCGATATATTTATTTATTTATTAACGGACATCGTCCAAATTACAAAATAATAACATGAATAAAGTAAAATGAAAAATATAGGAGTAGATATATAAATATATATTTAACAACATATCAGATATAATAGTACCGAGTAACTTAATAAATCTTCTGCATAATTTACAACGTGTCGCAAAATTCGACGCCAACCTATCAAGGGGTAATAGGCCAGCTCACGACTTATCAGAATATCTAATTATGACCTCAGTAAAAATTCGATAGTTTTAGAGATAATATCACTTATACGAATTTAGCGAAATCGTGACAATCAAAAAGTGTACCTTTGGTCAGTTTTTTTAATGCCACAACTACAAATTTACATATTTTACAATTCTAATTTCTGTCATGAAATTCTATTTCGGTCCAGAAGAAAGCCAATCAATTAGTTTACTAATCTCCAATAATAAGTCCTAATGAATAGGCAAAATAAGAAAACTCATTAGTCAAGCTAAAACCATTGGTATATAAGAACATTAAAACGACATGAGCATAGTTTTGCTTGATGCTCACATTTTTATTATTTCTGATGAACGTATTACTAAAATCTCAAATGTTTCTAGAGGGATCTCTACGAATGAAAGTTAATTATGTTTAAGATGAATAAAAACATGACCTTATCATTAGAATATTTTATGTAAGACGGTTTGAAAATTTTATAATACGTTTTTCAACTATAAAATTAGCAGTAATCACAAGGTTTTATTTTTCTAGACGATGAATTAGTAACTTCCCGAGGGATCGATCCCTTTAGAAACATTTAAGATTTTAGTAAAAAGCTCATCAGAAATAACTAAAATAAACACCACGGAAAGATCGATTTTCTAGGCCTGCTAGGGCTAAGTTAACCAAGTTGACTATTGTTTTTACGCCACTTCATTACTTACGTCGTTAAGATTCCCACTTTATTTTAGAGATTTGATAGAGCAAATTCAACCGCTGGTCTGTCAATACACAGGGGCCGTGCGTCGCATATTTTTGTGCACGGCTGCTTCACTTACGTCGTTAAGATTCTGGCTATAGTTTTGCTTTTGTTTAGTATTAGTTTTTGACAGTTGCTAGAGCTAAAGAAAACATATATATAACCAACGTGTAAAAAATACATACCGTGAATAAAGACTTTCTTTTGTTGATTGATGTTTTGGTAGTTATAATATTGTTTTATATTCGCGAGAAATCATTCACATTTAATCAGAGATGTGCAAAATGGGTACCAAAAAACCATTTGAAATGCAAAATGGAAATGGGTCAAAACTTTTCCATTTGAAAATGCAAAATGGTTTTTAGAAAAGCATTTCAAATGCAAAATGCAAAATACCTATTTTCAAAATGCATTGAAAATGCAAAATGGTTTCTCAGGTCAAACAATCAAAATAATTATAGAATATTAAAACAATTTTGTCATTTAATAATGGACATCAATGTAGAACAAACATATTACATGATGGTAAATCCAAAAACTCCACAACTACAGATTATGAAACCACAAAAAATTTGCGCAGGACTAATGTTGCCAACGTCAAAACATAGAAACTGCTATCTAACATTTAATATTACAGCGTCATGGCCCCGTTCAGTATTTGAATCAGTATTTTTTGTAATGGTATCACTCAATTGCCAGGGCTCCTACCAGGGAGCAACTTGACAAATGTAAATTATCTCTCTTAGCGAGGTTGAGGACCGACTGATATTTGGGGCTTATGAAAAAAGATGAGTGGAGATAGTAGGAAGAATGTTGCAAAAAAGCATTTAAAATGGAAAATGCACTGAGAAAAGCATTTAAAATGCAAAATGCAAAATGGTTTTTAGAAAAGCATTTAAAATGCAAAATGGAAAATACCGATTTTGCATTTCCATTTGAAATGGATTTATTTGAAATAAAGCACATCTCTGCATTTAATTAACTGAAATTTACTTGTATTTTAACCGGGCGTCCGTATTTTATAAAAGTAGTTTTATATTTTTTTCTATCATGCGGAAATAAGTAAAAAAATGACGGTAGAAAGAGAAATAATAATTCTTTCCAGTTTGCCTCAAATATGTATATTGAATGTCATTAATAAAATCCTAAAAATAGCTAATTTGATTAATTCATATTTTGTAATCGTAACAATCAATTTTAAAAATTAAATCATGATTTTTCAATTTCTCTCCGATTTTTCTACGATTGGGGTAGAAAATTAAGTAAAAATGTGGTTATCGTTTTTGATGGCATTTTTCACGTTTAATATTAAAATTATTAATGTTTATTTTAAATGCGTACACGGGAAAGAGATTGTATTTTGCTTCTAAAACAATATTTTTTACCGAAAAAAGATGTACTCGTATATAGCGCATTTGAAATACACAGAAAACATTGCAAACTGAACAAATGTATTGAAAGTACTGAAATGTTAAGCGTCATTTTCAAAATAGGAATCAGATGCGTGAAGAATAATTAATCAGACAAGCGATTCACTAGGGAGGTACCTTTAAAATAATATTTCAACAGAAAAGTTTATTTTTTTATTATATGGCGTCATAATATTCCTCATGTAATATGGTCTGTGTTTGAAATGTTGAGGATGCTGGCATTCTCATAGATTTTATGCCTAAACAAACAGTACTAGTCCCATGCAGTTTGATTGTGGTGCTTCCTTAGCCTTATCAGCATCATTAGCTGTGTTTGAGTAAGGATGTGTGTATTGGCAGCGAAAAGCCAACTTGAAATAACCAGATAAAGCCGACAATACGCTCACAATATAATTATTAAATTCCCCGTGTACTTATTAAGCAATCTTATCTATTATAATACTGTGACATTGTTTTATAAATCATTTATTACTACAATAAAAGAAAACCCATTCATTTGTCGAAAAATAATCAAGTTATAAATTAGAGCAGACACTTGAAAAGAGGATAGTTCCGTATTTATTAAAAATGTTTTTAAAATTTTTTAATGAAAATAAAATAAATGTAATCCATGAGAACGTATTGAAATTTTTATCACTACTATTATGCCACTTGGTAACAAATTAGTGATTGAACCACCATGCTTGCATTAAAGCAAATGTGGATTCCGGATGTGGACTGATCGCGAAAAAAAGATCTCATGGTAAATGGGAAGGCAGGAGAAGCAGAAGGTTAGATTCGTTCAACTGAACATGCATCACAGGTGTCGGTGATCACGACTGTCGTGCAGCATAGGACCGTGGAAAGTGAAGGATCCTGGTTAATCAGGGCAATCCAGGCGTAGTGCGTTCGATTCCTGGGCTGGCTAAGTCCTTCATCACAACACAAGCAACATTTTTCGCTTACTGTGAATGTTTTAGAATCTGGGAATGTTTGTCTTTCTTGTCCTCAACGACACTGAAAAATAACCTTCCAAAATCCTCGAGGGCTCCACGAGTTGACGACATCCTCCACTTACCCGAACCGTTTTAAGGACCAGACGTCTTACCGGGACAGGCTTCTTAAACCACTCAACCTGTCCCGGTAAGAAAAGAGATCCTGGGTTCAATTCCTAGTTGTGACCGTTATCTTTTTGTTTTTTTGTATCTTATTCTGTTTCATTTTTCGTTTAGATTAATTTATACTATCTTCTTCTTCTATTACATTAATGGGTATAATTTAAAAATAAAAAGTTTTCCTTCTATTAATTGATTATGAAAGTCTCCAACTGTCCCTAAACGGCACAACATTCATTTTTACATATACCAAAAACGTTTATATAATCTCATCCAAGTCAGTTTGTTCTTGTTCGGGAAACTAGTGGAGAGACAACAATAAAGAGGAACGTACATTAGAAAAGGAAAATAGAAAGGAAAAACAAATTCAGCGTGACATGGCAGCAAACAACACAAGAACGGCATCTTCAGGCGCACTGTGGTGCGCAGTTCTATGGTGGTGGTGGGCTGTCCCGATGAGACGGTGAGCAGTGGGACGTGAATGTGATCCTTGGAACCCTTAACACCTTGCCAGACGTGACTCCCTAAGCCTACGTAGACGAGGGTACTCTTCAGTATAATGAAATACAATAATAACTTTGTTTAGAATCACGATTTTTTTATTAATTTACAAGCTGACATGTACCCGGCGTTGTTCGACTTTTCTCTACTTTCAATAAATAAAATAGTCATGTATTATATATGGCGACTGGATAAATCATCAAAATGATAATTCATCACATCCTTAAAAAGTTATATAAAGTCATGGAAAGTATTGAAACAAAAACTTTATTAATTGGGTTAAGTAGGTTAGGTTAGGTTAAAAAAAAAAATTTTCATCATTTTTAATATCTTTATATCACTTTTTAAAAATGTGTTGAATAGTCACTGTGTTGAGTTAGCATGGAACCATTATGTATATATAAATCTTCCTGAAGAAATTCTCTAAATGATAGTGAAAACCCTGTCAAACTCCGTTGCATAGTTTAGAAGAACTAAGAGCACAATCAGACAGACGCAGATAGTGACTTTGTTTTATATCATTTAGAGATATCAATGTATTGTCACGATTACGAATTTACTAAAAGTTTATCAGGAAACGGCCTGTAATCCCGTTTTCAGTTCATTATTATCTGGAATGTTCCCGAACGTTCCAGACTATTGCCGAACATTCCACAACATTACAGAATGTTCCAGGATGTTTTGGAATGTTGTGGTATGCTCTCGAATACTTTCGAATGTTCTGGACTGTTATAATTTCCAGAGGACGAAACTTCTAGCCCTTATATCTTCAAAAGCACGCCCTTCAGGTATAAACGGGAACCATCTTCACGGATGGGAGATAGAGGGCTACCACACCATATAACTACTTTGATCGTATCGGGACTCGTTTCTGAGTTTTAGCGGCACGCACATTGTACACTTACTTTTATAATATATATTGATGATTAAGATCGATTGGTTTCGCCTATCAAAAGCATCATCACTGTACAAATTAAATTAATTAAAAGTACAGTGTAAGTGTTTATATAAACGTAATACAGAGTGAGACAAAATATAAAACAACATTGAGATAGCATGAAATTAAAATATAACATAATAACAGATAGAAAGATACAGTAATCCTCCACACAGCATCCCCAAAGATGACATAGGCCCTGAGGGAAATTATTTTCTTCAGGGCCTCCTGTGTGGAGTAAATATAAAAAAAAAAAAAAAAAGTAATAATAAGTTATATCGCAAGAGACAAAGCGTCAGTAAAGAGGTAATTAAGGAATAATTAGAAATTTGATGAGTTTATATGAAATATACCTATTATTGAGAGATTGGATATATTTAATTCATTAACGAGTTTCTGTATTTAGACGGCTTCTAAATTATTTGATATGTTGCCAAGACCATGTTTGTGATGAATATTTGCACTGGGCAGTGCTTTGATTGAAAATGTGATCTTTGTAAAACTTATACATATTTTATATTTCCTTCCAGCCCACCAGTCGCACCTGCCTTACCAGCCGTCCCGACTGCCCCGGCATGCAACTCCATCGAGAACAGTGACCACCTGACACAGTCGGAGTTCATGGCCCGCCTGGTGCACAGCTGCCGCTACGACAAGCTGCTGAGGCCCAGCACCGACGGACCTGTCTCCGTGCTGGCCAGGGTCTATGTCTATTTTATGCAGGCCACTGACGCGCATGATATGGTTTGTCATATAACTAATCAATTAAAAAATAAAACTGTTTAGTGCTTAGCTTTGCAGGCCGTCTATGGCACCAACCACTTTCCCAACCGTTTTTAGGACCAGTTGGGGCTCTCTGTCGGTTAGCACATCGAGTATTTTTAACGAAGCTAGTTAATAATTATTATATCACTTTGTCACGTCATGAACATAAATTATCCGTAGTGTAGATAATTGTATTAAAATATTGATTTGAATAATAACAAGAAGCAATTTTAAGACATTTAACGGGTTTCCAACAGTCTGCAAAGTTGAAAACCAATGCAGTAAGAAATTCGCATCTGTAATAGGGATACCAAAATAATACTTATGTTTTATGTATAATATCTTTCCAGCATTTCAAACTGCACTTCCTCCTCCAACTGCGCTACTTCGACCCGCGGTTAGCCTACAAGACGTACTCGCCCACGCGGAAGCTGATAGTCGGGGAGGACCAGCTCCGGTCCGGCATCTGGACCCCGCACGTCTTCATCTCCAACGAGCAGACCTCTTCCATCATGGGCACAGACGCCAAGGACGTGCTGGTCTCCATAACCCCTGAGGGGGTGGTGCAGTTCAGTCGGAGATACCAGGCCATCGTGTATTGCTGGATGAACCTGCAGAAGTTTCCATTTGATGAACAGGAATGCTCTATCAATTTTGAGAGCTGTGAGTAATACCTTCATTATTGTGCTTCATTTAGAATTTAATTCTCCACTATTGCTACTATTTTAAATTCAATTTTGGTACCCTTTTTAATGCATTAAGCAATGAAACCATTGATCTTTTACGATTGAATATCAAAATAACACCTCTTATTGGAAAACCCTGTATATTTCTTTTGATGCGGAGTACAAACAATTAGTGTCGTTTTCCATGGAGCCAGTGTTCCACCTTAACGGGAAAAATGCTCAAATATCTGGTGACTCACGTTATGAAACCCAAAGACATCACTAAACATAAAAACTTTAAAATGTTTACGTATTAAGAATTTGTACGAAATCCCAACAATAATAACAAAAACTAGTCAGAATCATTAAGGGTGTTCAAAAACCTTGATTATCCTTGTATCCCCCAACCCATGGCAGTGGTTGTTGCCGGTATCAGTGAAGCAGGCTGTATGTTGCAGGGATGTACAACTCCAGTGAGGTTCAGCTGCATTGGGAACAGGACGTGCCGGTGACGATGGCCCCGGAGCTGCACATGGCCGAGTTCGACCTGCTGGACAGCTGGACCAACGAGACGCTGGTGCAAGCTGATTGGACTGACCCAAGGCATGGAGGATTCAGTGAGTTGGACCTTTTATAATGTTTCATTATGCTGTTATGGCTGATTGGTCCGAGCCCAGACATGAAGGATTCAGTAAGTTGGATCTTTGTTGGACATTGTTTTCTTATACAGGAATGAAATAGGAATGAGGCCGGCCAATCGTTCCACAGCTGAGCTGTTGAACTCGAGAACGAATCGTTTCTACGATTGTGACAAATGTAAACGGTGTACAAGTGTTGGACGCGTATTTGGGGTGTTTTTCAACTGTGCACCGGTGCCGAAGGAATCAATGAGGCCAGTTCCTCAGAGCATCTTCCTTTGAAATACCGGTAGAAAAACGATAGCATTCCCACCTGACACCTGTTCTGCAAAGATCGCAATCCGTTTGTTAAGATAGGTTATTTTAAACGGACCGCCCGTTTTTGCATAGAGTCGAGAGTTTTTTCAGGTATTTTGGGGCTCCAAACTTTGGTGGCTACCAAATTCAATCATGAGGCGCACTTGCAAAGTGTGTAATGTTGCTGAACTGATGGTTGCTCTGCTGCTCGTGGACAAGAAAATAATAAAGATACACCTTTAAACTATTGTGACTTCTGTTTCAGTTGGCAACTACAGTTCCCTGTCCTTCCACTTCAAGCTGGCCAGGGAGATGGGATTCTACATGATCGATTATTTCATCCCCTCCATGATGATAGTGGCCATCTCCTGGGTGTCTTTCTGGCTGCAGGCAGACCAGTCGGCCCCAAGGATCGCTCTAGGTAAGTTTGTGTTTCACTGCAAAAATCAGGAAACTAACATCATTCTCCTACTCGGAGGCTGTCTCTTATTTATTATTTCTGTAAGACTAATCCTCTAAAATCACAATAATATATAGACCTTTCCCCATTCCAGGCACAACTACTATGTTGTCCTTCATCACCCTGGCTTCCTCCACGGGGAAGACCTTACCCAAGGTATCGTACATCAAGGCCAGCGAAATCTGGTTCCTAGGCTGCACTGGATTTATTTTTGGCTCCTTGGTGGAATTCGCCTTCGTCAACATTATCTGGAGGCGCAAGTAAGCAACAATTTTGAAATCAAATATAGAATATCGTCCCCTTATTGCAGAACTGGCTTAACTGAATTTTTTGTATAAATACTTTTCTAACAGGCAAGGCTATCTGAAAATACAAAGCATAATGGTGCTCTCCAGTAAAATTCCTAAAATTCATTTAGGTTAGTTCTGCAATAAGGGGATTATTTTTTTTTAATTAACTGGTCTTCATGTCGAGTATAAATAATAAAAATTGAAAATAGAGAGTCCTGGCCATCCGATGCCTTCATTTATACTGGTATATTGCAATATACCTTATTTATTTATATTTTTGATATCATTAAATCATGTTGAAATTCCATTTCAATAAGGTTTTTTGATGATCAAAAGGCCTTTATAACTTTCTTGCACTTTTTTATTTATGACCGGAACGGTTTCACCTTGGTCCTGAAGGTAGCCTGTTGGTAAAACCGGGAAATTAAGAAAAAGTTAAAATTGTGTTTTAATCCATAAAAAGCCATTTATATCTTCAGTTTATCATGTTTTCTTATTGAGAAGTCTCTTTGGTGTCGGCATTCTTCCATTTTTCTTACGGGTGGATGCCCAGTGGATCCGTTCCACTTTTATAAATCTTATTAAGAGTACTTTTTCGTACAAAACTTAATTTTTTTTTGAGGCTAATATACCCCATCGAACAGATTTATTTTTTAAATCAAAAGGTATTGCAAATATCTGGTACTTACTGATATGTGCATATATGATAAATCCGTTGCTCTTAATTGGGTATTTTATTTCCATTCTTGAGTTCAACAGTCCGACTGAAACTTACAACATGGGTTTCTTCGAGACCCATTTTCACTCTTTCTTCTCATCAAAAAGACCCTCCACAAGATATCCCAAAAGATGACATAGGCCCTGAGGGAAATTATTTTCTTTATGGCCTCCTGTGTGGAGTTGGTGTAAAAAAATAACAACTGGCAGAACATAAATTAAAAAAATGATAACCATAAAATCATTGCCTTTTTAGGAAGGTTGTTGAGCTGAAGAAGGTGAACAGCAAATACATCCTGAAGAGCACCCTGACGCCGAGACTGGCCAGGAAGGAGTTGGGGCAGACGGAGACACTGCACAAAGCGCACTCTTGTTCCAGCTTGGATGGAGTGTCTGATGTGCCCAAACCCATCTTCAACAACTACCTGACAGTCCATGTAAGTTGAGCTATTGATTCATATAGGAATAATAATTGATATTATTATTTTAGGGGCAGCGCTGATGATCTAAAATTAGCAAAGTCTCAAACCAATAGCAGATTTAGCAAAATACAGATTTCTATGGGTGCTAATTCAGTTACTGTATTATCGACCACGAATGCGAGGTACATTTTGACTTGCTCATTTTAATGATTGATATCATAAAATAGTCCTCTTTCATTTTAAAACACAAAAGGAACTAAAAAAGGTTCCTTCCAAACATCACTCAACTGGTGTCGGTAAAATTATAAAACTCTGTCAGGATTCTAAAGAGCAATGTACAAAGTAAATAAAACAATACGATTTGTAACTAAAAAAAGGGTATTGTGTTGCGTACATGCGAATATCCTAGAAAGAGCACAAAAATCATCACAAGATTGTTGTATTGTGGTGAACGAATATTATAACACGTTTGTATTTGATATGTTATTTATTAAACCAGCCCAGCTGGCGATCTGTTGACAAGTGGTGACAGCTAGGGTTTGTGTAGCACAGACAATATATTAGGAAATGGCCATAGATAACATTATACTGATAACACCAACATCCCTCTTTTCCTAATAAAGAAAAACAAGTCAAGACAAGATGAACATTACAAACATAAATTTTTCTTTTCAAATAAACATAATTCATGACATAGTAATAAACTGTAAGTGAAATACAATTACCAAATTTAATTATAATCAGATGGATTATATCTATCAGGTTTATTAACAATTCTGCCCGAACGAGTTCGAATGCTTGCCTCATTGTTTGTCAGCTCATCAGAAGTTGTAGGACCTGGATAGAACGGGATGGAATGAAAATCATTGTCAAAACGTACACCTTTCTCCGATGAACTATTTCCATTCAGCGGTGATGATGATTCCTGACGTGATCTGTCTAAATTTAAGTGTTTCCTATTCCTGCGATATCTTGAACCATCGGGAGTTTCAACAATATATGACCTTGGGCATCCTTTAACAATTTCTACTACAGTAGCTGGTGACCATGAACTTGACACATCTTTTTTAAAAACTACTTTATCGCCTATCTTCAACTCAGACAAGTTCCGAACCTTTTTGTCAAAATATTTTTTCATTTTGTTTTGACGACCCTTAAATTTATCTTCATATTCTTTAAATCGCACGACTTTTGGTCTAAGTTGACTGGATGTTACGGGTAAATTACATCTAAGTTGACGTGACATTAAGAGGCTTGCAGGGGATGGAAAATTATTTTTTGGACTATTTCTGTAATGTAACATAGCAAGATACGGATCAGTTTTGGATTCAAGGCATTTTCTTAAAATATTCTTTACTATTTTTACTGAACTCTCAGCTTGACCATTTGACTGAGGATAGTTTGGACTAGTGGTGATATGTTCAATATCCCACTCATATAAAAAGTTTTTAAAAATGGCTGATTGAAATGGTGGTCCATTATCACTAACAAGCGTTAACGGTATCCCATGACGTGAAAATATAGATTTTAAGTGTGTGACTACAGTTTCCGCGTTATAATTGTGTAACATTGAATTTTCGATGTATTTTGAATAATAATCAGTAACAATGAGATAATTTGAGTTGTTGAAATGCATTAAATCTACACCTACCTTTTCCCAGGGAAAATTAGTGATACCATGGGGCAAAAGAGGCTGTGACGGGTTATTAGGTTTAAATTTAGTACAAATCTGACATTGATCGACAATGTTTTTAATATCAGAGTTAATATTCGGCCAAAAAATCATATTTCTGACTAGACTTTTTGCTTTTGACATACCTAAGTGACCTTTATGTACATCTTTTAAAATTTCAGGACGTAAAATTGACGGTATAATTAAACTAGGTCCCTTAAATACCAGATCATTGACAACATGAATTTCTGCTTGAAAATTCCAGTATGGTTTAACGCAGGGTTCAATTACATTTTTATTTGACGGCCAACCGGTTTTATAATATTTCATTAAAGTTAATAAAGACTGATCTTGTTTCGTCGCCGCAGTGATTAATTTCAGTTTTTCTTCTGAAACTGCCAGACTTGACATCAGTAAATTGATATGTATGTCAATTTCTTTTTCCGCATCTGTTATTTCTGTATCAGGTAACGGCGCTCTAGATAACGTATCGGCAATATACATAAATTTACCAGGTACATATCTGACGTCTAAATGGTAGCATTGTAGAGACATCATCATTCGTTGTAACCTTGCGGGAACTTCAGAAAGTGATTTCTTAAAAAGTGTGACTAGTGGTTTATGATCTGTTTCAACATTTACTACGTGGCCATAAATATACTAATGGAATTTTTGACAACCGAATAAAATTGCATATAATTCCTTCTCTATCTGTGCATAATTTTGCTGACTGGACGTTAGTGTTTTTGACGCATAAGCAATCGGTCTACTTTCCTGCAAAATAACTGCGCCCACTGCGCTCTGCGAAGAATCTACTGATAATTTTAACGGTTTTTTAATGTCAAAATTAATAAGTACTGGAGATGAACTTATAATTTTCTTTAAATTGACAAAGGACTGATCGTGATTGGCATCCCATTGCCAGCTGACGTCTTTCTTTAGCAAAGTCCTTAAAAGTTCTGTTTCTTTTGACAAATCTTTGATAAAAGATCCCAAGTAATTAATCATACCTAAAAACCGTTGTAAGTCTTTCTTACAAGTGGGAGTAGGTAATTCTCGAATAGCTCTAATCTTTGACTCATCTGGCCTGATCCCTTGACTGCTAAAGATATGACCTAGAAAAGTAACTTCCTGTAAGCCAAAGTGACATTTATTTAGATTGAATTTTAAATTTACTTCTCTGGCTCTTTTAAAAACATTTTCTAATCTCCTTTCATGAGATTCAAGATTCTCTCCCCATACTAAAATATCGTCAACGAAAACTATCACCCCTTCTAGATCAGCAAATATTTCCGTCATTATTCTAGAGAAGAATTCGGGAGCTGAATTAATTCCATACGGAAGTCTTAAAAATTGATACCTGCCGAAAGGTGTTTGGAAAGTGCATAAATCTGAACTTTCACTATCTAAGCGTATCATCCAAAAACCTGAAAATGCGTCTAGATTTGAAAAAAACTTCGCTCCTTTAATTTTAAACCTAATTTCGTCCATTGAAGGTGTTGGATAATGCGTTCTGCAAATAGCCCTATTTAAATTTCGTGGATCTAGACAAATGCGTAACTGTGAATTTTTTTTTTCTACGACAACTATGGAACTCACCCACGGTGTTGGTTTTGTAACCTTGACAATGACCTTCATTTCCTCCATTCTATCTAATTCTTCTTTTAATTTATCGTGCAGCTTGAATGGAATCTTTCTTGGTGCATCGATTTTAGGATGAACATCAGATCGAACTGTTAGATGACATTCGTGAGGTAAGCATCCGAGACCCTGAAAAACATCGTTAAATTTCTTTATTAAATTGTTCGAATTATACATTGACAAATCATTGTTGGGAATATTTTCAGAATTATTCGTGTTAGAATACACACGTTTTATTATTCCCATTGCATTGCAAGTAGCTAGCCCTAATATAGTTTGACATGATTTCAACTCAGTGATGACAAAGGGAATGGACATATTTTTATCATTATTATAAAAACAATTTAACTTACAAATTCCTTTTGTAGGAATGTTAGTACCACCGAATGAATTTATTTTAAATGCTGTTTCTGTGATAATTTTTTCTGACAAACCAAGTTTATTAAAATTTGTAAAAGACATAACATTTACATTGGCACCGGTATCTATAAGACATGAAATTATAACATTATTTATTCTTAAATTAATGTGCCATGAATTCAATGTTGAATTAATATTGTTACAATTTAATGTATCAATTGTATAGTCGTGGTTGGGTATTTTACTTTGTGACAATGTATTAACATTAATTTTCCTACCTTTCAATTTCCTATTAAAACAAAATTTCGAATAATGCCCAATCTTGAGACAATTAAAGCATTTAGCTAATGATGCCGGGCAGTTTGTGCGGTGAATTTGTCCACATTTGGTACAGACTCCGCCCTGACTTCCGGATTGACCTCTGGATAGACTGCTCGGACTTCCCGATGGACTTCTGGAATGATTGCTCGGACTTCCGGATTGACTTCTGGAATGGCTTCTGGCTGATAGTGAAGATGAAGAAGGGCTTCGTAGAACTTGTTGTATAATATTCCCCTCAAGACTTCTTGTGTTTTCCCTCGATACAACAATCGCTCTTGACAAATTAATCGCTTTTTCCAAGTTTAACGACGTTTCTTGTAAAAGTCTTTCTTTCAAGTAGTAAAGATTTCGATTTAGGTTACATATGAATATGTCCTTTATTAAGGATGTTTGTAGATTGCCGAAATCACAAGTTTGACTTAGATTTTGTAGCGAAGCAATAAAATCTTCGACTGTTTCACTGTCGCCTTGTTTCCTCGTGAAGAATTTAAATCGTTCCACTGTCACATTTATTGTGGGTATGAAGTGTTTATCGTAAAGGAGTAAAATACCGTCGAGCGTACTTTTCTCAATTGTGAGGCCAAATGAGTTAAAAATTTCTACCCCTTTCGGGCCAATCGTGTGTAGAAGCCTGGCCACTTTTTGAATTTCCTGTTCTTCATTAAAATTATTAGCCATCATATAAATAAGGAATGATTGCTTAAATTTCTTCCACTCACCCGCCATATTTGGAACAATCACCATAGGCACAATATGACTCGACATTTTATTTCTTTTGACAATTTGTTTTGGATACAAATTATTGACTCTTGATGTGACTTGACTTGACTTCACTCACAATATATTTATTAAGACACACCTGACACCATGTTGTATTGTGGTGAACGAATATTATAACACGTTTGTATTTGATATGTTATTTATTAAACCAGCCCAGCTGGCGATCTGTTGACAAGTGGTGACAGCTAGGGTTTGTGTAGCACAGACAATATATTAGGAAATGGCCATAGATAACATTATACTGATAACACCAACAAAGATGTCAAGAGATAATGAAAATTGAAACGATTCGCACCCATGTTATGGCAATATGCCATATCCATAGATACAGCATTTTTTGTATATAATTCCATCCATCGAGTTATACCATAATGAACTTACTTGTATTTAATTAAAATTAAACACTTGTGTTGTGTACTTGTAACTAGCGTTTGTTTATTTTGGTAACTTCTCAATGAATTGACGATTGCACCATGATGTAACTGCAAAAAGTGCACTTCGGTAACTAAGAAGCGAGGAAAATAAAAAAATGTCCAAAAAAAGCTTTAAGTCATTTTTCTCAAAACTAGCTTTTTGGAGATACATTGCCATCACACGGGTGTGTGATGGGTCTAAATATACGAACAGATAGAGAAAAAACTTTTCAGAAACAGTTATTCGCCACGTCTTTTTCACGCCCATTGATAAATCTGCCAATAGTAAGATTTTTCGAGTTTCAGTAATAGCCATGATATCCATTTATCTTTATTATAATGGTTCATTTTTTCTCAATATTTAATATTTTCATCCGATAGCATCTATGCGCAACGTAATCAGTACTTTTTTTTAATAATTTGGAATAATATTATGCTGTAAAATTACACATCAATAAAATTTATCTTCGATAGGACAATGACAGGTTCAGAAGAATTCAAAATATTTAGAAATGAAACTAAATGTATTAGATAAAAAAAAAATTATAGGTCTCCAACTAATTTAAATGAGATTTTTATTGAGTACGTAAACTAAACATTGCTAACTGTTAAATCTCTTACATCGCATGTGATATAGCCACTTCTTTTATGTTTCTGCATCATCTCACCTTAACCAACATAATTAAACGGTTCGAACATGTATTTTGCAGAGTTCGTCTAATCTCCCGACCATCACAACGCAGAGTTTCGACGACCTGACTTCCACCAA
Source organism: Hesperophylax consimilis (assembly GCF_061612785.1). Taxonomy (NCBI): domain Eukaryota; kingdom Metazoa; phylum Arthropoda; class Insecta; order Trichoptera; family Limnephilidae; genus Hesperophylax; species Hesperophylax consimilis. The sequence goes on from NC_142847.1 coordinate 29,616,265, forward strand.
CAGCCGCGCGTCTCACGACGGCACGGTAACTGTCAACGTGGAAAATGGTACAGACACCGCCAAGGCACAGAAGTGGACCACCATGACCCCCCAGGAGATATCTATGTGGATCGACACCAGGTCCAGGCTCATCTTTCCAGTCGCTTTCTTGATCTTCAACGTTATCTACTTCACATTTGTCTATTTCCTCTGAGAATTTGGACTAAATAAAACAAATTGGATTTGGCAAGCCAAAAGCTTTAATAACTTAACAATCATCAACTTTAGCCGGTGTAGCGGAATGTGAAAATGAATACTTTCCAATGTATGTTTTTTTTCTCATTTTCCATCTTCTTCACTTTTATTAAATAGACAATCCAAAGTGGAATTAGGTAGTTATTTATTACTTTTCACAAACAATGATGATCTGAGTACTATGAAATGTATCGTAACGATGATTAAAACTGGCACAATGTGGTATCAAATGTGACCTCATGTGGCTTCATGTTGGATCTTGTGGTGCCGTGTGTGGCATTTTGATTAAGGCGTCATGTGGAATTTATCGTAAATCAACATTATGCCCAGGGACTTTTATTCCAAAGACAAAATAACCCCCCTTTTCTTGGGCAAATAGTTTGTCTATGACACTATCCTTAGACTTTGCATAGGTATTGTATCTTCCATATCGTATTTTGTAGTATTATGAATGTTATTTTACCATAATGCGATGTATAGAAAAATATTATGAAGTTTGTTGGATAAAATAATATATTGTCTAGTATATTTTTAAATAGTTTATTTTATTAAAATTATTAACATAAACTAAAACAAATCAAACATTTGAAGTAGGCATGTAGGATATATCTACTTGTATTTACTTCATAACTACATAAAAAGTTTAATAAATATTTTATCGATATGTTTCACATAAAAGCAATTTTGTTATCCAATTTTAAGTATTTTTCACAATTGGACCATTATCATAACTATTCATCATATTGCTATGTATTATTTTTACATTTAGGAATCTCATGTTAAAATTATTATTTTATTTATATTCAATACATTTTAGTTTTAAAATAAAGTAATATTTTATTACATCAACCACTTTAAAGTAACTCGTGTATTTTTTTTAAATAAGATGAAAACTATATAATATGTCTACGATAAGTTCAAATAAATGTAACAAGTTATAATCCAAATAAACATTGAAAACTGAGTAAGAAGAACAGTTTTAAAGGTAAATAAAGTAACATTTTAAAATTCATCAACATCACTGTAAGCTTTTGTAATTACTTCTGAGACATTACATTTTTATTAAAGATAAACATATATTTACAAGACAAGGTCTTACGCAAAGCACAAAGGATAGCAAATTATTATAAGCAATAATTATTAGCCTGAAACACAATTATAACATAAAAAAATCTTCTGAGAAAAATAAATCCCACTAACGGGAATTGAATCCGTAAAAAGTAATAATTGTTGGATGAAATACTAGTATTTATTGAATTAATAGCTGACATAGCACGGTGGTTGGGTGCACCTGACTGGCGGCAGTCAGGAGGTGTGGGTTCGATTCCTGTAGGCGGCATTTTTTTCAATTTATATTTGTGTTTCAGGCTAATAATTATTGCTTATAATAATTTACTTCTGAGACATCCTGGGATATTCATTTTAGAAAAAATTAAGGATAGGTTGTTTCGGAGAATTTGAACAATTCATCAGATTTCAATTTATTTTTTTATATTAAGTTATGTGAAAGATTTTTTCAAAATCTTTTTTTTATTTCAGTTCTTTCAAGAAACTATCCTATAATGATAAAATAACAGAACTTGAATATGACTTTCACAGAACCCGAAAATGAATGCTGAAATTTGATGAATTGTTCAAATTCTCCGAAACAACCCGTCCTTAGTCTCTTTCTACAAAATGTGTCAGGTAATTTTATTTAAAATGTTGCAAAATGAAACTTGAAATAATACATGGTTTAAAACATTTTTTTCATTACTAGCAGTGATATTACGTACTTCTTCATTTTAATTTTAAACATTTACGAGACCGGTTGAAAAACTCTTCTAGTATCAGTGGTCCTATAAACAAATGAAGATTCACGAATTCACTCGAAAACAATGAAAATTCACTAGGTAGGTACCTACTCAAAATTGCAACTGAGAAATCTGACACTTTATCACACTCTATCATGAAAAAACAATGGTGCAAAATAAACTATGTGACATTGTACCTTATGTCAAATTACACACAAATGATGTTCTCTTGGTCACCCTTCTGGTGTAATGACTTAATTTTTAACCTTATACGAAACATGAGATCGGTTTTATATATAAAAAGTGAACAGGTTTTCATATTGGTCACCTTGCAAACAGTGCGAACAATGCCTGTTGGAGAAGGATGTCACTCGAGTATGTGGTATCATCTGGCATCCTAAGGGTATCATGTGGCACTTTGATATCATGGCATTGATAAAACAAAGCATTTTCAATAAATCATATATATTTTTGGTAGAAAAATGGACAAATTTATTTTTTGTGATTTAAATATATTACATGGTCACAGGAAATCAACACTCGTGACGGTTTCAGCAGTATTGCTTTCATATGACGTTATGGACATGAAAAAGGAATCAGAAAAAAAATTAAATAAAAATTTACACCGCACTAGTCCCAAATATCCGAAGCCAATGTACTTAAGTTGTCTGGAATATTGAGCGGCTTAAGGAGGGCGATTTGTAAAGCGGAATGCTGTTCCTAGCTATTCAGATCTGGTAACTAAACACAGATGAAACTGTTTCAATCAATCTTGTAGGTCAACCTTCAAAGGGCAAGTCTTACAGAATCGAAATTTAATTCTAAATTTGAATTAACCAATGAAACATAACAATCTCGGAGATGCCAGGTTTTGAACCCGTGACATCTAGATCCAGAACCAATAATTATCCTCCTATTGACAGTAAATATCTTCGCATTCATATTATGTAGTTCAAGAAAACCAACACTAAAGTTGCACACACAACTGTAACAATGTGTATGATATATTAAATACAGTGTGATCCCACTTCTGATATTACTCAATCATAGACAACGTCATCCGGTAGTCATTTTACGTCAATGCCCGCTTCGGCGGTGTGGATAGGTGCGATAATCTCCTGGAAAGGAGGCTGCGAGGGGACTATGCTGTCTTCGCTAGAGGAGCGCTTTACTGCTCTGCTGCTCGTGTGCCTAGAACCAAAGATAATTGATGGAAGTTATTGGTTATAAAATTGAATAATTTTCAAGTGTTGGCGATATGTACAATTTGTGGTTTGCAAATAATTTTCAAACCCACCCTCGGGCAGTGGTGTACATTCCATATAGGCACATAAGCACTGCCTTTTGCTCTACTAAAATATAAATGCTATTAAACTTTAAGAAATCAAACTCTACTTTCAAAAATGTGCGTGAAGTTCCAGATACGAATCGCAGCGCTGCGCACACCATACCAACCGCGCACTGTAAAAGGGCGTCGAAAGCAGAAACTAAGTATGCCAAGTGTAGCTCATTTTCAAAACATTTGAAAATTTTATATACCCAATATAAGGTTTGTAAAATGTTTAAATGAATGATTTGGCTTATAAAATTCCAACCAAATCGGCTACAGCCAGTAACTTAGCCAATCTTAGAGAACACTTGCACCAAGTTCCCTTGGTCAACAGTTGTCTGTGGTTTTTTTAGTTTTTTCTTTACTTTTTGATTTTGTTTAAGATAAAAAAACTATACACATTACACTTTCTTAACTTCAAAGTACACATTCAAAATAAATATCTAAATATTATTGCTTACTACATTTTTATCAACTTACATAAGAACATTTTAATTTTGCTCGCCGATCTTAACTAATTCGCTGTATCCCTTCTGCCTACCCTGAACCAAAACTCTGTGCATGCCATTGCCCATAGGCAGAAGGTGTACCAAATCACTGAAGAATCAAGTTCTGGTGGCACAGGATACGTGCACCACAATGGGTTTTGTACAGAATGTACATAGTCCGCAAACGATTTAAAATTGCCACTTCACGTTGAGCCAACGTTAGCGCCCAATATTTAATTCTCTTCTGTGACAAACTAAGCACTCAATGAAAACCTAATTAAACCTAATATTAAAAACAATGCCTAGATTATGTTACTTGCGCAATCCTCATAACTTAGCAGTTATGTATATTGCAGAATCGTATTTAACGGGAGTTTAATTTAGGCCTTAGCATTGGAATTTTCGCAACCATGGTTGGGTTGATTGCGACTGTTACTGTTTTGCACCCTCGAAGCTTTTGAAGACTTTGAGATGAGATTATTGAATGCTTTTTTTAATATCACCTTTCACTTTCCATACATACCGATGAATAAATGTATATTTGTAAAAATCTACCAGGAGCAGAGCAGGTAAAATACTATGAAAAACGAGTAATGAGAATTTTGGTTTATTTTGTTGAAGCTCCTGTCGGTATCATTATATCGGAATACAAACGATCTACACTATGTAATTCTACTCACGAAGCCGGTGTACTGGGCAGGCGGGGAAGCCGCACGGGGGCCCCGAGCAGGCGACGCGCTGGGCTAGCGGGTAGCCACTCACTGTCGCCCCCCGAACTGGAGCCTCGACCTGAGCCAGAGCTGGCACTGGACCACTGTATCGTCTCCGCCATGCTGGAATACAACAGGTGTTGCTATTAATGAGGATATTATATAGTTGGCAAGGAATATATTTCATGTTTTATTAAGAAGCAAACTTTCCTTACAAGAGAAAATAATTCCAGATCACCAAAACCAGACAACATCAAAGATCAGATGGAAGGCACAAAGGAAGAGGTGGATTGTTTGCGTGGAAGACGATCGGAGTAGGGTATGAAGACATGAGGACCAGAGACGAATGCCTAGGTACCTAGGTAAGAAGCTGGGCGTGCAGTTTGCCGCTTTTTTGAATTTGGCAACCACCTCTGGTCTAGAGCCCCGAAATCCCTAAAAAAAATCTTTGATTTTGTACAGAAACGATCCGTTTGATAGATTCGCCGATCTTAACAAACGGATTGTAATCTTTAAAGCACATGCGTCAGGTAGGTATGCTGTCCTTGTTCTACCGGTATTATAATGGATGATGCTATGAGTAACTAGCGTCATTGATTTCATTGGCACTGGTGCATAATCGGAAAACATGCCAAACGCGCACCCAACATATGTACACAGTGGACATTTGTCACAAAAAAAGGATTTCCTTGGGTCACCACATGCGCCATCGTGATTCTTGTTGCCCTGTCATTTGGCACTGTTTCCATATAACTAGTTCACTATATATAATATTCACTATATATGTCTTTGGGACATTATTTATTTATTTATTTATTAATCTTAAGTTAGCTCACATCTTCATGTGTGCTAATAGTTTTATTTATTATCTTACGGTTAGGTTAGGTTGGTCATAATCGCTTCAACAGAAGGATATAAATTTCACCTTCACTGATTCATTGTGTCGTTGAATATTTATAGAAGCAAAATATAGTTTTATAAACTAATGGCATTGATAATAAACGACTTACTTAGAGCTAATGGGGGGTAGAGTATACGAGTTGAAGACCATCGCGCTATCCGTGTAGGTGGAGGCATGGATCTCTTGCTGGTAGAGCGTGTAAAGTTCCTGAAGATCTGGGGGCAGCTTCACTCCACCCTCTGGAAATCAAACATTAACGACTGTCAATACTAAATCCAGTATATACTAAACAAAATACTATCCTGGGATGCTATACAAATCATTATATTATGGCTAATTTTAAGAAAACACCCTTGTGATGATTTTTTCAACTTGTACAAATCATTCAATTATCCACTCGAGCGATTGTTGCCAAGATTTCATCTGCTATCCCATATTTAAAATTCTATAAATTTGGCATATTATGGCAAGCGATCGCTCAACATATTTTTGCAAACTTGACGTTGTATGCCAAAAATCCCTCCAGTGGGTAATATTAGGTAGTAGATACAATTAAAAGGGTTACCTCAATCCGCGCCACAAATTGGTCCCTAGATGAGTCCGAGTCGCTTCAGGCAAATTCAACACAAGAGTACTTGTGAGTCTGTGCGTTTTCTTATTTGTTAATCAAAATGATTTTTGCATATGATTCGATAGGAGGGGGAAGGGGTAGTCAATGAACAACCCCAGGCCTTGCTCGGAGACCCCCACCATCAGTAATCTACCTCTATGATCATCTATGATCACTCAGAGTTATACCTCAGAAACTGCAGGGCAGGGCGAGCAGTTCGCGCTCATCTGGTTGGTGTGGAAAGATAACTCCTGGCAGACAGGTTAAACACTCACCATCCATGATCTGCCTCTGCCTCGTGATGATCTCATCGCTGAGCTGCCTCTGCCTGTCGTACCTCAGCAGTTGCAGGTCTCTCCTGCGCAGGTCGGCCGCTCTGCTAGCGCGCTCCCCCTGCAGGGCTAGCTTGTCTGCCTGCAGCTCGTGCACCCTGCAGGCCAGGGCGAGCAGCTCGCGCTCTTCCTCGCTGCTGGTGCGGGATGGGAGCTCCTATCACAGAATGAAAATTATTATTATTTTACAGTAATCAGTTATTTCATATTTTTAACACAATCTATTAACCAAAAGCTGCAAATGTGGTGCATTCTTCAAAAGGTACCTCACTATTTATCTCATACTCTTCTTCTAATACAGCACCATCTGCTGCCTCTTTGCAATTCTCTGAAAAGCAATGTTCCTCTACCACATTTGCTTCCTCTAATCTATATTGGTCCGAATACTTTATTTAAAAGGCTTGTCTTTTTGTCAAAAGGTTTCGCCATGGGCATTTCACAAACAACTTCAAATTTGCTATTTCTTTGCGGCTTTCACCTATCCCAACTCCGTCCAGTTTATTTTAGGTAGGTCTATCATCGTTCCGTTCCCAATCAAAACATAATATTCTTTTTGGCTTACATCTTCCAAGGCAGCACCCCTCTTTCTCACGGTCTCCAGCTCTTTCTCGGCCTCCGCCCTGTCCGCCCTGGCTCTCTCTTGCTCCTGTTCTAGGGAGGCCAGTTCCGCCCAGGCTTGCTCTACTGCTACGGTCCCCTCTTCCGCTGTGGAGCCTGGTGCTGAGGACCTTCTGGTTCAAACATAGGTTAAAGTAAGAAAACTCGCGCATACTAAATGTAAATACTCTTACATTTGGGTTGATATTTTTAGGGCCAGTTTTTTATGAAATAATATACTACGTATACGAAAAATATAAGCATATAATTAAAAGTACTTTTCTGGTAAAAAGAATTCCTTTAGAATAGTTTTATAGATTTTTATTTTGAAAGTAAAACCGTTTAACTAAAATAATCGACATGTATAAAAACCAATGGTTTTTTCATCGGGATACAACGTATACTTAGTATAACATATCCTGGTAAAGAAACCATTAGCTACATCCCGATTAGAGTCGCTCCCAACTGGCAAATAGTTAATTAAATGAGTCAGTTAAAAGAAGAAAACACATGTTTTATGTAATAAATTGTGACTATTCGAGTGCCCTTTTAACGGTCTCGCCCAGTTTATTATAACAATAATATGCATTCACCATTTTGTTTCCAGCCACTCAGAGCGTCACTAAGAAAATTTACTCCCCACTCCAAGCAATCATTTGCGCATTTATAAAAAAGCAAACGAATATACCATCGGTTACGAATCATCTCATATATTCATTCAATTTCCGGGACAAACACATGTAGCTTCTAAAGAAACAAACACACTTTTCTCTTTCCAGAACGATCTACGCCGCCGGGATCGGAGCGAGCGTCCAGAAAGAACAAAGTATATTCGCTTCCCCAAAGCAGCTTCACGGATTGTAACAATAACATTTGGCTGTCATCAGTTGTTTTGTTTTGCTCTATCTAAAAATAATTTTATACCATTCTGTTTTGCTTTCTGGCAAAAAAAAGTGTAGTGTGTTGTGCCTTGAGGTTTCTTCTCCCTTCTGATCTTCCAGGGGTCACTTTTCGCTGCTGATTTCCAGATATTTATAAACTTTTTTACTTCTGTCATTTTCCATACTATTGTTGTAGTTGTTTACTGTTGTGAATAATGGAGGAAGATTTCCCTCCTGGACCCCCTACAAAGCCCCCAGATCCCTCTCCGGACCCCCCAGACGGGGAAAATGTAGAAATTTCTGACAGTGATTCTGTCATTTTGACTTCTACCAAAAAAAGGAAATTTACTCCTTCTTCCCCAATAAAACTTGACTCGCCTTCGACTTCACAGTCCCCACCAGCACTTTCTCAACTTCCTCCAACAAACTTTTATTCTCCTCATTCCCGTGGCCCATTCATAGTATAAAAAAAACTGAGCAAGGAAAAACCACCTACCCTCTTGAATTTGGCAAATTCCTATCAAATAGCAAGAATCTTTCAATCAAGCCTGGAGGTGTAAAAGCTGAGGGTCGCTTCCGAATCTCCGTCGAATTCCTCTCAGGGTCAGCTGCCAACAGTTTCATCAAAAATATCTTCATTTCATCTAATTCAAAGTTCAAGGCATATATCCCTACTTTCAATGTCACTCGCGTGGGCCTGGTCAGGGGTATCTCGACCGATCTGTCCATCGCAGAAATTCTGTCTTCTCTTTCAACCCCCCAACACATTGGCAATCCCATAAAAGCCAGGAGGCTAAATTACAAGGACTCCTCTGAGGGTATAATTTCTTGGAAGCCCTCCCAATCTGTCGTTATCACCTTTGAAGGTCAATCTCTTCCCTCCCATATATATTTATTCTTCAACTCATTACCAGTTGAAATGTATACTTATCCCACCACTCAATGCTTCAATTGCTGCCGTTTTGGTCATACAAAAGCTGCATGCAGATCTCAACCCAGATGTTTTAAATGTGGAGAAAACCATGCAGCTGACCAATGTCCTTCTTCCTCCTCACTTAAATGTTTTAACTGCTCAGGCTCACATACAGCCATCAACACTTCTTGCCCAGAACAATCTCACCAAAAAAATATCAAAAAATCTATGGCCTCTCAGAACTTGTCTTTTCTGCAGGCTTTTAAACTATTCCCGCCTGTCAAAAAATCATTTGCTGAGGCTTTATCCAGCAACTCCTCATCCAACCCTCTTCCCTCCTCTACAACAACTTCTTCTCGTTCAACTAAATTCACATACAAAAATGCTATCTCTAAACCGGCTCCTGGATACGATCAGCAACAACACAACTCACTGCTCTTAAATCCCAATGGTTCATCTCTTTCAAATGCCACAAATGGGTGTGCAAATAATTATAATCCCTCCTCAATGAACTCTCATAAACCCTCTGAAAAACTCTCCCAAGACAATTCTTCATTTATCCAAACTCTTTTTTTTTTTTTTTGTATTAGGCAATTCACCCTAAAAAGAGTGCTATGTGCCGTTAAAGTTAGGGGAGATGGTTATAATTTTATGGGAAATCTATACGGGAATAGGAAATCTCAAATATTGAAGTCATTCAAGTCTATGAACTTGTATAGAACTGAGAAAATGCGAGAATTGTTAAGAGAAAGTAAATAAGGAATACTAAGGGGAGATTGGTGGGTGATTTTTATAAGTAAACGATAAATGCCTTTGAAAGATGAATGATTTTTACAATTAAAGAAAACATGATCAAGAGTCTCATTTTCCATGCCACACTGGCAGAGTGGGCTATCTAGGACCCGGATTTTAAACAAATGGGATGCAATGGAGCAATGACCAATTCTCATTCTCGAGATACAGGAAATAATTTTTTTGGATTTTTTCTTGCCGTGGAACCAAGGTTTACTTGGTATATGATTTTGTATTCCAGCATAAAAAGCACCAGTTCGGGTTTTCGTATTAGACCAATTTTCTTCCCAGGAGCGAATCATGTTGGATTTAAGAATTGGGATGACGTCAGATATAGGAATTCTAAAATCTAAAGGATTAGAGCCAGAAATTGTTCCAAGTTTAGCTAGAGAATCGGCTTTCTCGTTACCCTCAATTCCCAAATGGCCAGGGACCCAAACCAATATTGTCTCGAAATTTAATTCATTTAAAGATTTAAGGGTGTTTCTGATATTATAAATAATATAGTCTTCTGGTTTATGGATATTTGAGGAAATTTTCAACACTGCGCTTAGTGAGTCAGTGCACAGTAAGGCTCGTCGAATATTGAAAAGCTGGATTTGGCTCAAAGCTTGTTCAATTGCGAAGCATTCTGCAGTAAATATAGAAATTTCTTTAGGCAATTTATAAGACAAATCTAAATCGAATTCGGGAATGTGTACCGCAGCTCCACAATCTTTGTTATCAGACTTAGAACCATCTGTGTAAATGAGTGAAAATTCTGGAAACTTAGAAGATGTAATGTTTTTAAATTTTTCCTCAACATTTTGATTAGATGAGGTTGAAATATCAGTTCGAAAGTCTGAAGTTATAACATTGGGGATATAATTGATAGAATCAAATGGGATAATGAAAATAGGAAGGATAGGATCTTTTTGTAGATTTTGGAGGGAAGAGGACAGAGATTTGAATGAAAGAAAACTTTTTAGAAGGAGAGGAAGTCGATTTTTATCTGTCGATCTTTTTTCGTTGTTTAAGTTATTGAACAAATAATCAAGGCTTTGTTCTAAAGGGTGACGCGATACAGAAAAAGATTTAAAAATATATTTATCAGCCAGGAATTGTCTCCTCAAAATTAAGGGGGGATCAACACATTCTACCTGGAGAGAATTAATTGGAGAAGATTTCATCGCTCCAATAATTATTCTGAGCGCTTTCGACTGAATTCTTTCAAGTTTTTTGTCCAAATATTTAGGAAGAGGATCGAAAAGAAATGTTCCATAATCCAAATGGCTTCGCACTAGAGCACCATACATTAATTTAAGAGTAGTAGGATGAGATCCCCACCACACTCTGGAAACAGCTCGCATAATATTTAGCCCCTTTTCACACTTAGCCGAAATGTTCTGAATATGCGGGAGCCAGGAAAGTTTATGATCCAAAAGTAGTCCAAGAAATTTAATTTGCTTAACGATTTGAAGAGGGACATTATCAAAGCAGACCGAAAAGGGGGGTATTTTTCTTTTGCGCGTAAAAGCCACTACTTTGGTTTTAGACGTAGCTAAATTCATCCCATTTGTCAACAACCAAACTTTAATATTATGTAAAGCCAAATTCAATTCCTTCGCAGCGCGCGATAGATTTTGTGTGATAAATATATAAGGAAATCATCAGCAAAATAAATTCGCTTGATAGATGAAGGAATTACATTGTCTAAATCACTTATATATATATTAAATAATAATGGACTGATTACGGACCCCTGAGGTAACCCCTTCCATAGTTTGCGATTTATCGTTTTTGAGGAAAAGTGGATAATAATGGATCTGTCTGTTAGTAAATTAATAATAAATTGAACTAGTTTTAAGGGAATTTTTATTTTAATTAATTTTTCTTTCAAAATGTTAATTAATACATCGTCGTAAGCTGACGAAAGATCAAGAAATGTGGCCAGAGTGCAAGAATTAAGGGACTGAGATATACGGATGTCTGTTGTTAATACACTTAAATTATCTATGGTTGATTTCTTTTTCCGGAAGCCATATTGATTAGGAGAGATAATTCTGTTATTTTCAACAAACCATTCCAATCTGTTCTTTATCAAGTGTTCTGCTACTTTCATTAAACACGACGAAAGAGCAATAGGACGATAGGATGAGATTTCAGATGGATTTTTGCCAGGTTTTAAAATCGGAAGAATTTTTTGAACTTTCCAGACTTCAGGAATAAATCCCGTTTCGAACATGTAATTAATTAGGGATAAAAAATATTCAACCGACATGTCTGAGAATGCTTTAATGAAACTATATAAGATTCCATCAGGGCCAGGAGAAGAGTCTGGAAGGGAATTGATTACTCGATTTAATTCACTTACTGAGAAAGGAGAGTCCAGCCAGCTAGAGTGAGATGGATAAGAAATAAAGGAAGGCATTTCCTCACATCTGGCAACTGACGGAGGAGCTATTTTATCAGCAAAACCTATAATAATGTCTTCTGGAATATGTTTGGAACGCTGGAGAGTATATGACCGATTTTTTTTAAATTGGACCAAACGGATGACTGGGGAGATTCAGGAGACAAGCGTTCACAGAATTTTCGCCATCCAGACCGCTTTTTGTTTTTCAAAACGCGTTTCGCTTCTGCCTGGGCGCGTTTCACAGAAAGGTAATTTTCGAAACACATACATTTACGGAAAATGGAAATTGCTTCTCTTCTGGATTTAACGACACTAGTGCATTCTTCATCCCACCATGGGGTGGAATGTTTTATCTTAATGTTTACATTACGTTTTTTAAGTGTTTTTTCTGCAGCTTTTATTATCATGTTAGGAAATAATTCACATTGTAAACTAGTGTTGACAAGGGAAGACTTAGATGCTTGAACAATGAAGTCTAATTCTGAAGAAAAATTTCTCCAATTCGCGTCTTTCGTTTTAAATTTAAAACTATTGTTTATCGAAAAGGAATGCGTGGAAGATAAATGGTGGAAGGTAATTATTATAGGAAAATGGTCACTGGAAATTGGATCTTTAAGAATGTTCCAAGAACATATGGGAATCACCGAAGATGAGCAAAGAGATAAATCGACTGCACTTTTCCGATGTTGAGGGGCAGTAAAACGAGTTGGAGATCCATCATTTAGAATACATAAATTATAGGTATCCATAAATTCTAATAGATTATGGCCAGAACGGTTTGTTAACTCACTGCCCCAAGAAGGAGAATGAGCATTGAAGTCCCCAAGTATCATATACGGGGGACGAATCTGGGATATAAATGTTGACCATTCGTTTTCAACAAAAATTGTAGAGGGAGGGATATATATATTGATAGTAATGTAATATCAGATACAACAGCTGCTACTATCTGAAAATTATTGGGGAGAGTGTTGAAAATAATTTGTTTAAAAGGGATAGAATTATGTATAATAAGAGCAGTGCCACCTTTGCCATCCAGTCTATCATGTCTTAGACAATGATATCCAGGAATCTTAAATTGGTATGAGGGTTTTAACCACGTTTCGGAGATGGCAGCAACTGAAATATTATGTTCATCAAGTAACTGTACAAGATCAATTTTGTTGGCGAATAGACTTCTACTATTCCATTGAAGTATTTTGCTCAGTTGCGGATACATCGGGAAGGCTAGAGAGTAAAGATTTCATATAATCGGCAGCGTTGGACGGTACTTTATTGTTATTTGAAAGGATCGTAATTAATAGGGTAATTAAAGTTTGAATAAAAGAAGAATTTTCAATCATGACTTTAGGTAAGATATCGGAAGTGGAACAGTTTTTTAAGGCAGTCCCATTGGGAGCCTGGGATTTATTATTCCCATTCGGGTTAAGTAAAAGATCATTATGTAGTTTTTTATCGAAAAAAGGAATAAATTTTGGATTAGATTTTATCGGTTTGAAAATTGTTTCTTTGTGGGAAGATGATAGAGGGGATTTAGGGGAAGAAAAATGAAAGATAGAAGCGTTAGACGTTATCTCTGCAAAAGATTTTTTCGTAGGAGAGAATAATTTAGAAGCCTGAAAGTAGGAAATGTTGTCTGCAGCCATTGACTGTTTGATATTTCTCTGTCTAGATAACTCTGGACAGGCCACACTAACAGCAGTATGGTTGCCCTTACAATTAATACAAATAGGGTTATTCGTTGTATTTTGACACTGTTCAAAGAGATGATCCTCTCCGCAATGGAAACAACGAGGAGGGGAACGACAAATAGGTTTTGAATGGCCAAAACGGCAACAGTTGAAACATTGGATCGTCGGGAATCTGTATACTTCAACGGGAAGAGCGTTATAATAAATAAATACACGGGATGGTAATGTTTGACCTTCAAAAGTGATAACAACGGATTGGGAAGGTTTCCATATAGTGGTGCCGGTGGAAGTATCCTTGAAATTCAAACGACGTGCTTTTAAAACTTTTGGAGTTAATTGAGAGTCATTAAGAGCGTCTACTATTTCTGTTTCTGATAGATCGGTTGGGATACCTCTTACTCTGCCCATTCTGGTTAAATTGAAAGTAGGTATGAAAGATTTAAATTTATTATTTGAAAGAGAACCTATTTTTTTAACAAAATCATTAGCTAATGTGGCGGATTTAAATTCTATGGATAGTTTGTATCGACCTTCCGGTTTTATTGATCCATTTATAATACCGAGGTTATTGAGTTTTGAGCTAAAAATAAATTTACCGAAATCCAGGGGATGAATTATTTTCCCCTGTTCAGTCCTTTGGACATTAACAATAAATGGAGCTGAAGATGAAATAGAATACATAAGCTCAATGGCTTTTGCTTCTGTAGGAATGGTATCATTATAACTTCCATGAGAGATTGGGGATTCGTTTGTTTGTGAAAGAGATTTAATTTTAGGAGGTACATTAAGGCAAAGCGGAGGTCGTCGTTTTCGGGAAGGAATGGTTACAGAAGCTTGGGAATCATCAGAATCGTAGACGTCTGCAATATTAGAAATGGACTCAGGGTCAGGAGGTCGATTTTCATCCTCCTCCATTTCAACAAATTAAAAAAAAATGAAACAATAAATACTATTTAAGAAATAATAAATGATAGAAATAATACACGCAACTGCGTCGCAAACCAATAATAGAAACAAAAATAATGAATACGAAAATGTAACAATAAATAAATCTTATCTGTACGCCGCGCCGCCGTCAGTCAGCCGTCAAACACAGAGCACTGGAAGTAAACACGACTGCACACTACCGAGGTTCGGTGACTACTCATCCAAACTCTTATTATGCTTCTAATTGACCTCATTTCTTCTCAAACTAATCTACCGTCCAACGCTGCTATTATTATTTCCACATTGAAATCATTTATTCAAAATGACTTTTCAAGATGTCAGAATACTTCAGTGGAATAGCCAAAGTGCTATTTCTAACAAATCTGATCTCCTTAACCTATTAAATTCCAACTTTATTTCTTTGGCTGCTATCTCGGAGACTTGGTTTACTCCATCCACCCACTTTAATGTGGGAGGGTATTCCTGTCTCCGCGACGACCGCCCAGGAGGTACGGGCGGCGGTGCTGCCCTTTTTATTAAAAAATCAATATCATTTTCCCCAATAAATAATATCAAACCCCCCAATGCTGACTTCCAAATGGTTGCAGCTAAAATAAAGGATACATCCTTTATTTCAGTCTATCTTCCCCCAACAGCCCACTTCAATAAACAAATTTGGTTGCAAATTGTAAGTCAACTAAGCCCTCTTTTCTTTATATTAGGCGATTTTAATGCCCATTCCCCCGTCTGGGGTTCTGCTTTCTCCGACCGAGATGGTCGAAGTGTGATGGATTTCCTAGATCAATCCAACCTTTTCCTTTTGAATGACGGATCTCCTACTAGGATCTCACACCCCAGCACAAACCCCAGTGCAGTGGATCTCTCGATATGCTCTACTAGTCTAGCTTCTCTCACCTCGTGGGTGGTGTCCACCGACCCTTGCTCCAGTGATCATTTCCCGATCACCATTACTTATCAAACTTCTTTCCAATCAGACAAGTCTCATATTTCGACAAAAGTTAAAACAAAACACACCAAATGGGATGAATTTAACTCTCATATGGACAAGTTCCTACATAATTTACCCGCCACCGATATATTTTCCGTCAAAGATGATTATAATAACTTCAAATCAATGTTCATAATTGCAATAAATAAATCAAATCCTCCCCCTAAAACTAAATCTCTCAAAAAACTCCCTCCAACTCCCTGGTGGGATGAGGAATGTTCCAAAGTAGTAAGAATTCGGAAAGCTAAATCTCTTACCTATCGTTACAATATGACTATGGAGAACTATCTTATATACAAAAACACTGAATCCAATGCCAAAAGGGTATTGAGGTGAAAAAAAAGATCCGGATGGTACAACTTCTGCAGTTCAGTATCTCCGAACACTCCAATTTCGGAAGTTTGGTCTATGATCCGAAGATTTCGATCCTCCTTCAGTTCACCATCTCCTCGAGCGTCTCATTCTAAATGGATCGATGAATTCTTGGAAAAAATTGCCCCCTCTTCTGTACCTAACTTAGATGAAATAACGCCCATCTATAATATTCTTATGTCTAATCATTGGCTAGACTCTCCGTTCACCTTAATTGAGCTAAAAAATTGTTTATCAACAGTCAAGGACTCATCTCCAGGCAGAGATGGTATACCTTACAGCATAATCAAAAATAGTAATGATAATGTTCTAAACCACTTCTTAGCATCTTAAATAAAAATTTTCGAGACTGGTATAATGCCTGATGACTGGAGTTGTCAAATAATCATCCCTATTTTAAAAATAAACAAATCACCAAATTCTGGATCCAACTGCAGGCCAATCGCTCTTTCATCCACCCTCAGTAAACTTTATGAAAAATTAATTAAAAACCGATAAGAATTTTTTGTCGAGAGTAAACAGCTTCTCTCTCCATCTCAATTTGGATTTAGGAAAAAAAATCCACTCAAGATAACCTTGCCATCATCAGTACTGATATTAATTTATCAATTTCTAAACAGGAAGTTTGTCTTGCCGTCTTTATAGATATAGAAGGCGCCTTTGACAATGTTTCCATCCCAATCTTGAAAAAAAAAACTTCTAGGCCTTGGCCTTCCCCCCATTCTTGTCCAATCTATTATTAATCTATTTCTAGATAGAAAAATTTTCATTGAACTTCCAGATATTTCTCCTCAAAGTAGATCTATTTGGAAGGGTTTACCACAATGCGATGTATTGTCCCCTTACTGTATAATATATACACATATGATAGCATGTCGCTATTCCCCCACAAGTAAAAGTTATTGAGTTCGCAGATGACATAGCTTTCTTCTTATCATCCAAAATCATCCCTCTCGCCGTCAAATATCTTAACGAAGCCATGAATGCCCTTTGCACATGGCTCACGTTAAATGGTCTTGAACTTCCAATCCAAAAGACTCAGTGTGTCACCTTCTCAAACCGCCATAAAAACCCCCCCGTTCAAATTTTATTTAAAAATTCTCCAATCCCCAACGCTTCTGAAGTAAAATTTTTGGGAGTAACATTTGACAGTAAACTTAAATGGTCTTCCCATATTAATAATTTAGTTACTAAATGCGAAAAAAATATAAATATCATCAGATCATTATCTGGCGTTTGGTGGAGAGCTCACCCTACTTGCATTAAGTTGCTTTACAACGCACTTATTCGAAGCCATCTTGACTATGCCTGCCCACTTTTTAGTACTGCCTCAAAAAATGTACTTGATAAATTAGACAAAATTCAATCTAAATCTTTGCGAATTATAACTGGAGCGATGCAATCATCACCCATCAATTCCCTTCAAGTAGAATGTTCTGATCCTCCTCTTTATTTAAGGCGTCAACTATTTGCTGACAAATTTGTTCTTAAATGTTTAAATTCTAAACGTCATCAGGTTATCCCCAGCGTCTCGTTGTTCATTGACTCAACCCATTCATCTACAATGAGAGCTTCAACTAAACCTCTTCCTGACATCTGTAAAAAATTTAAGTCTCTCTCAGAGCTTCACATCATCCAAAATGATCTACTTCCCTTATACAAATTAAAATATAGTCACGTCACCCTATCCCCAACAATAATAGAAGGGATCGGAATCCTTAAAAGTCATTCCAATCTCCCGGCCCGAACTGTCAATAATATGTTCAATGACATTATTTCATCTAAATGGCCCAACTTTTCTCTTTTATTTACTGATAGATCCAAATCTCCTGACTCTCCTAACTGTGGTATAGGTATTAACGTTTACCACAATAATTCTAATGACAGAATATTTCATTCAATTTCAAATCAATTTTCAATATTTTCAGCCGAGTGTATTGCAATAATAGAATCTCTCAAATATATAATCAAAAATAATTTTGAACATTCCCTCGTTCTCTCTGACTCTCTCAGTTCCCTCCAAAAACTTAAATCCAGTCCTCTTCTTCATCCTGATGATCACTTTGTATGCCTTATTCGAGAGATGATAGCCTCCATTCAAAGCTCTGGTAAAACTGTAACTCTGATTTGGATTCCTGGACATGTTGGTGTCATGGGTAATGATATTGCGGATGCCTTGGCAAAATAAGGAGCGTCCAACCCTGTTGTTACCCTCGTAAACCACATTCCCCTATCTGACATTTTTTCCATCATCAAAGATAGATCCCGCAATGTTTGGTCGGAGTATTGGCACATTGCTAGTCAATCCAAGGGAGCCTGCTATGCCTCAATACAAAGGACTATTCCATCAAAACCGTGGTTTCAGCAATTTCCTCATTTTTCCAAAAAAGAAATTTCTTCACTCATTCGAATGAGGATCGGACATTGTTCCGTTCCTTCCCATCTTTTTAAAATTCACGTTGTTGACTCCCCAGATTGTACATTCTGTGGTTTACAAGTGGGAACTTTAGATCACATATTTTTTTGGTTGTCCCTCTCTAAACAAATATCCTCTCTTCTATCAAGCCTTATCTAAAATTGCCTCCCCTCCATTCAACATCTCATCTCTTCTAAGTCTGAACTCGACTCCAATTTTCATTATAATTTTGAAATTTGTCTATTTAAATAAAATTAATATTTAAATTCACCTTTCATTTCTCAATAATTTTAAAAGATGGCCAAGAACACCCTTGAAGGGTGAAAGCCAGAAATAATGGGAAAGAAAAGCAGCTTCACTCGTTTGCGAGAAAGGGTCAAAGGAATGCATGAGGCCACCCGTGACTGACAGTACATTTGCTTTTCCCCTATGCCACGTGCAAGCAATTGATTGACGCAGAAATTACCTTTTACCAATTAATTAATTAAATAGTGACGTGTTTTATTTTCATTAAATTAAAATGACGCCACAAAGTGAATTTGCGTTTATAATAAGTTTTATATTTAATTCGTCGGTATTTAAAACATTTTCGTCGGTGTTTAAAATATTTTCGTCGGTATTTCAAATATTTGGTCGGATAATGTCATTCGTGTTGTAAATAGAAATATCTTTTTACACAATTTACTAAGTATGGGAACTTAGTTTTAGATAATTGTTAGTTTCGATGTATTTCTTTCGTTTATAGTAAAGACCTACCTTATGAATAATACGTTTGCTTCGCTTTGCTAAAAAAATAACCTTCAAATACTTGTAGTCTGATGAAAATGACTAAAATTAATTATTATTCATTTCTGGTCAAGTATCGAAGTAGCTTAACGATATTTTTAGGTAAATTTAGTTAAACATAACAAAAGTAATTACTTGAAGCTCTGCTGCGTGGAGAGTCTGGAAGTGGTGGGCGCATTGTACAACCTATTATTCCTGGACTCCCAGTGGCTGATGACCAGGTGCTGGCGCTCAGCGTCCATTGCTAGCCCCAGCAGGTGGCTGTCCAGCTCCATTAGCTTCTTCCGCAACCTCATCTGCTCCTGGAAGGTGCCGACTATCGCGTGTCTGAGTGCCTTCAGTTCTCCGCTCTTCTGCAGGTTGTTGTTTGTGTTCTTTTCGGCTGCCATGCCGGATCTAAAAAATATTGGAAGAATACATCACTTTATTTTTTTTTTTTTGTATTATAGAAACAAACAGTACATGCTTTACAGAGATGAAACAATATATACAGCAATAAGATACTTCATGTTGGGTACCTATGATATGTTTCCTTGTAATGTCTGCTAAATAGGTATGTTTATTCCTTACTTACCAGGTGACGTGTGTAGTATATAGGTGTGTGTGTAATTTATGTATGAGTGTTCGTGTGTGTGTGTGTTTGTATGTATGCGCATTGAACAGTTTAAATTATTGACATGATGCCACGTTTGAATTTGTGCAGTGAATCCGAAAAAATGTCAATGTTAAAGTTTAGACAAATATATTTATAAATTTATTTAGTATGAAGAGCTCGATTAATTGGCGAATTAGATGCTGCATTTGTTTTATAATTAAACGTGAGGAACAGCACTGTGTGTCAATAACAGAAACAATCAATTAACTTATTGAGGGTTAAATTTTAACTTTTAATATGTCATACTTAATACGTAATACTTATTTCGTGTTACTGAATACTCGATACTTAATTTGTGATACTTACTGAGTGATTCTTAATAAACTGTATTTTATTTGTGATTTATAAAATGCAATAATTTTTACGTGATACTTAACATTCGATAATTAATTTACGCTATTTTTTAAAAGCATTGCATAACTTTGACCGGTTTTATAAACTGGTAGAACTGTATTTTCTGTACCTTGGTCTCTCTTCCTTCATTTTCGTCCTTAATCTTGAAATTTCGTTTTTCAATTCATTGATGACTGTTCTATATTGTGTGACGTGGTAATCTGTATCCAAGACGTTCCTTTTGACCTGTAATACAAAAAATACCATAATTTATTAAAAAACCTACAATCGCAGTAGGAATATATTAAAAGGTTTCATAATAACTCAACACAGTTTAAATTCAACACACTTTTAAAAAGTGATATAAAGTCATTAGAAACGATAAAAAAAAATTTAAACTTAACCTACTTACCCCAGTTAATAAAGTTTTTGTTTCATCACTTTATATAACTTTTTAAAGATGTAATGAATTATCATTGTGATGATTTATCCGGTCACCATAAAAAAACGGTTCCATGATAACTCAACACAGTGACAATTCAACACACTTTTAAAAAGTGATATAAAGTCATTAGATACGATGAAAAAAATTTTTTTTTTATCCTAACCTAACCTACATAACCCAGTTAATAAAGTTTTTGTTTCATCACTTTCCATGACTTTATATAACTTTTTAAAGATGTGATGAATCATCATTGTGATGATTTATCCAGTCACCATAAAAAACACCTTGTCAAAGCTTTTAGCTCCTGTGTGTAGGCAAATTACGTGGCATTAAATAATATTTTTATTTTGCTTTGACCGAACTTTATTACAAAAATTGGACTGATAATGAGCTTTGTGATAATGCACTGACGGCTTCCGTGGTTGGATTAATTTGTGTTATTTCACAACTTATTCATTTAAAATAGTATATTTATTCATTTTCGGGAAATCGACACTTTACATTTTCAGTTTGTACAGAAGTATTATATAGTAAAATAAAACCAATTATGGATTTCCTCCTTGTGACTTTAACTGAGACAGCATAATTTGGAATAAGTTATTTTAATTTGTGAGAAAGGAATATGAATTAAAAAAATTAAAAAAAAAAAACAAAAGATTACATAAAACGAAAAATTTACAAAACAATACATTTATAGCCATGGAGAGAGGTTGGAGATATAAATCAAATCATAATAGAGATATACGAGGCGTATCCAGAAAGTAAGTGTACTGAATTTTTGTAGGTTACAAATTTTTTTATTGAAACAAAAAAATTACATGGTTACCGTAGTACATATATCAGCTATTTTTAGACATAGTCGCCATTCCTCTCAATGCAGGTGGTGAAGCGGGGTATCAATTTTTGATGCCTTCCTCGAAGAAGTTTCCCGCCAACCCCTTCGTCCACTTCTCCACCTCCTCCTTTACCTCCTTGTCGGTTGAAAACCTTTTTCCACCCATGTACAGCTTCAGGGAGGTGAAGAGATAATAATCTGAAGGATCTAGGTCAGTGGAATGCGCGTGGTTGTTCAGGACATCCCATTTAAACGAGGCAGGCAGTTCCTTCGTGGCGTTGGCCGTGTGTGGTCTGGCATTGTCGTGCAGCAGGCTGACTCCCTTTGTCAGCATGCCTCTCCTCTTGTTTTGAATCGCCTTCCGCAATTTTTTTAGGGTCTTACAGTATCTTGCAGAGTTGATGGTCTCCCCTTGAGGCAGATATTCATTCAACATTATGCCTTGACTATCCCAAAACACGGATGCCATGATTTTCTTGGCTGAAATTGTGGTTTTGAACTTTTTGGCGGAGGGTGAAGAGGTGAGAACCGTTTTTAAACTCGCGATTCCACTTGTACACACTCGTGCGATTTATAGCTTTATCACCATATGCAGTTTTCACCTCATTACAAACCTCAAACGGAGGTTTTCCCTTCCAAACGTGATAAAGGATGATATGTATTTCGCACTTGGCGGGAGATTGGATTGACATTTTTCACGAAACGTGTTGTCGCGTCGACACTTCTGAACGTACTGACCTTTAACCTGTCTCGTTGCCGAGGGGAAGAGTCAGGCTACACGTAAGTGTAGCCAACATGTCGAAAATAAAATTCATTTGGTCGTGAGAGCCTCAGTACACTTACTTTCTGGATACGCGTATAATAGGAGATATGCGTATTCTATTTGCAGTACATTCAAGAGTGGTAGAGACACGTTCAGAATCGTCACTAGTGGAAGACCACCATTTAGAATTAAAACGTTGTCAATGCCAATTGTAACGTAGCGGGCAATTGACGTACCTTATTCGTGATGTGGTTGGCCCTGTCCGCGTAAAGAAGCGTGTTCCTACTCTCCTCCCGGTGTTCCGCCGCGGGGGAGACGTGTGCCACCATCACCGTGCGACAGTTCCCGCTGAGAGCTTCCTTCAGCAGACGGGTCAGCTTGGAGTCACGGTAATTAACATACCTGAAAAGAAATAATCTTAATAAGTGTGGTAAAGGAGCAAAGCAATTATTCGAAAACTTCCCCATAATCATAAACTATACTAATTTTATAACACTGTCTGTATAGTTGTTTGTTACGTTCCAGTACCAGTTCAAGATGGTTGCCGTATTGGATACTTCTTTTTTATCCCGCCAGAGCACAAGTGATCGTGATTCCTACTACGAGCTGTGAAATCGGAATAATCAAGATTATGGTACTTTCATGTTCATCTGAAGTTGTATTTCGCAAGCAGTTTCGGATGCAACAGGAAACATGTTGAAGCAAGCAGGAACCATCACGCGCCGTTTCCCCGTGGGGTTAGGCGGAGAGGATCGACCGCCACAAAACTCTGTCTCGGTGCAGACTTCTTGCTTGATTCATATATATTAATATTGTATCGACTCTTGGCATGGCCCTAATTAAGTATTGGATTCACTTGTTTGTGTCATGTCTTATAAAATTGTTTTCTTCTTTACAAGTTCTTCTTCTGGTTTCTACAAAAATGTTGTAGGGTAAATTATAGGGAGTTTACATCTCCCGAAAATAATAATAATGTTTACCTTTCCCTACATTTATGTGAGACTGGTATCATTATAATCCAGACGTCAGACGCTTTGCACGGCAATTAATTCATTCTCTCTCCAGAGGTTTCAGCCGCCAGTTTATCCGTAAATCCCTTGTAACGCACGCGCTCTGCTTTTGTTAAAATTATTGTAACGTGAGTTTGTTAAAATAAAACTAAATTTAAAATATTCGAATTCTGATTTTACACACCGAGAGTAACCACGCAACCTTGGATTCTGCGGATTGGAGAACCACAGAATCATCCAGCCAACAATCCACTTAAATTGGCAATCATTCACACACCTCCAAAAGTATTTAAGTATTAAATGGGTATCTTACCATTTCGCTGCAGAATATTGATTAAAGGGGCATTCACGGGGAAAAATAAGTATTGCTTATTTATTAAAAATCTCTTTAAATTATTAGCAATACGGTTAAAAACGGGATTGCAGGCCTTAACGAATGAATTAACAGGTTTCCTGATAAGCTTTTACTAAATTACAAATATACGAACAATGTTGGAACACGTGTTCATGAAAATTCGAAAAAATATTTTCCTTTCATTATGGTTTATTATCAAGACAAATACATGAGTTCAAACATCGTGAAAATATATTCCCAAATTACTAAAAGTTTATCAAACCTGTTACTCGTTCGTTTAGGCCTGCAATCCCATTTTTAAATGGATTATTAATAATTTGAAGAGGTTTTTAATAAATTAAGAATACTCATTTTTCTTCGTGTGGTCTTAACAGCAGTATCAACAGTACAATGTTTTCTCACCTAGCCCCTCCAGAAAGCGCCGTTATGCAGTTGGCTAGCGCCAGCAGCGAGCGGTTAATGTGCGCGCCCTCTTGCAACCTTCGTCCCCTCGAGCGAGCCACATGTGCGCGTTCGCTGCCTGCCAGGTCGACCAGGAATAGGCGTCCGGAAGCCGCCGCGGTGCTTGGGTCGGCCGGGGCGGAACCGGCGCCCGGCCCTGAACCGCATGATGTGACGGTCACACTGAAAAAAATATACAGTTATAATCCTTATTGCTTTTAATAGATTATATTCCTAATGTGCACCCACACGGAGAAAACATACTGATATAAAATATTACAAAATAATTAAAAATCTCTTCAATTTATTCGTATTGCTATTAGAAACGGGACTTAAGGCGATGCCATACGTAGTAATGCAAAATCATGTGTTTTTGTTTTGAAAATTTGGTCGCCTAGAAATGTTTCAGATGCTTTAATTAAATACTGCGCGTAGAATACATCTTTACCTTTGAAACAATCGAGTATTTTTTAGATAAGTCTTTTTATAAGCCCAGAAAAAAATAATGTATAGGCCTATGAAAACTTCTTTAAAGTTCAAAGTCTCTTACTTACGAACCCATTTTTGGTTATGATTTTATTGTATAATGTGGAAAATTAAGTTATTTATAAAATGATCGGAAAAAAAATAAATATTTATGCCTGAACATCCACAAAATAAAATAAAAGGCACTTTTTGGCCATGTTTTTTTTTTGCATAAATCAAAACAGGCGGATGGTGTTAAACGGGAATTTAATCCTTATCGCCATCTACGTAAGGGTTGATAACAATCAATAGCATATTGATAGCTATCATTATTTATAGCTATCAATAATGATAGCGGCTCAATTTAAAATATTACATGACGTAGTGCATCGCATTAAACGAATAAATTGGCAGGTTTTCTAATAAACCTTCAGTAAAATACGAATTTTCGCATTTCTTCATTATTTAATAATATGATTAACGCAGTTGCATGAACACGTTTTCCGATATATTATGAAAGTACTAACAGTTTGTAAGTAAATAGAATGCTATCACGTTTTTAACAGGATTTCAGCATACTCAGTTTTACATCAAGCAATACTCATTTTTCTCTGTGCGCCCATAAATAACACGATCTACATACTTTAAAGCATATCATGCAAAAGTGTTTCTTCTAAAATATTTTAATAGACGCTATCTACGAAAGCGAAGATTATAATTTATGCTGTATTTAACCTTAATGTCGAATTATTTATGAACACCAGCGGAACACCCATCCACAGTTAAATTTAATATATGAGAATGGGTCGTTTCTTCGACTCGTTTTCGTGTGAGTCGGCTCGCATATGGAACGAGCTACCGGCATCTAATTTATTGACATTGATTCCTGACATTTGAAGCAAAAAATTAAATTAATTTTGGTCTCAGGTTGATGTTTTTTTTTTCAATTTTCAATTCAACACCGAAAATTCTTTCGCACGTTGTCACTGATCACTCAGCAACTGCCCAATCCATCATCCCGACCCCATCAGTCCAATACCTATCGATTTTTTTAATGTTTTTAGTTGAAAAAAATGTCACCTTACTCAGAATAATAATGTCAGAAATCACAGTTGGTAAGTCAGGTACGTCCGTTACAACCCGGTATATACATATTTTTTAAGTTAATTTTCATAGTTGGTCCGGTCTGATAAAGTTTTTAACTAGCAATTGTTTCATTATACTCATTCGTAATTCTACTTTTTGCGAACTAAGTCATGTATCTGCAAGCATGCAAGTTTTTCTCGTCCGCAGTATGACGTCACTAGTCTTGGCAAACATAATATTTAAGTCAGGTTCATTTAGTATCACGAATCACGAAAGCTCACGTATAGTGGGTTTATGCATTGTGTTAGTCCTTGATTCCTCTGCACAACTTAACTGGAACATAGTCTAGAGCGTAAGATTACTTACTATTGATGTTCTCACTTTGTGATAGATGGCTCTCCATCGAGCAGGTTGCATGCGACATATTTACACGTGCTAAAATGTGTACCAAATTGTAATAGTAGTCGCGTTAAAAAGCAGCTTCTCTGCTGTCGGTTCCTGGTGGCTGAGGTTCGTTACCCTCACTACAATTTCCCTGGTGGACAAGGCTCCTAAACTCCTCGCGGTTCTGCGCTGCGTGGAGAGAGAAGGATACCGTCGTACCGGACGTCAGTGATACTTGATCACCCCGGCGCAGCGTTTTGGTGAGCTTCCTCTGCCAAAAACTTTGTGAAAAAAACTGCCCCGTGATAGTGGGGTAAACTGCCCTCGATACGCGGCTTGTATATTTTTATGTTTCAATCATACTTCCACTTATAAATATTGTGCTCCTTATTTATTATTTAATTTTAGATGCCAAACCACCAGGCGAACACATTTCAGATTTTTTTTTATTTTTTTTTTTATTATTTTAATATAGATCATAGTTACATTAATACATACATTTTTTTGAAAAATATAATATTTAGGTACATAATTGCTCATGTATACCTTATCAGAAAAGAGGAGCTCTTGTGCCTGATAAGGGAGCCACGATTCTTACTTCAGTGATTCAATGTTATGTGTAAAATATAAATATAATATATCCATATATTTTTTTAATATAAGTTTTTTTTGAAAAAAAGTTTGATTTTATTGATTTGTTCTTGTTGGTTCGTAATACAGCGCAATTCGGAAGGGAGATTATTGTAGTTTTTTATGGCTTGGTAAATATAATGGTTTTGCATTTGAGTTGTTTTAAAGATTGGCGTAATAAATTGATTTCCATTTCTCATCAGTTTGTAAAATTCTTGATATTCTGTGTTATTTTTTTCTTTACACATTTTTATAATTGAAGTTTGCTTAAATATATCATCAATATTTGGTACTGGAAACATTTTAAAAAGCAATTTTGTTGGGAAAGTAGAGTTTTTTTTAAGTATTACCATTATAATAATTTTTTGCGAGACTTTTACTGAGTTGAGGTTGTTTTTATAAGATCCTCCCCAACCTATGATTCCGTAAATAAGCAGGGAGTGGACAAGAGCATAATATACATTTTTTAGTATTTTCACATTTAAAATATTTCTTAACCTAACAAATATATATATATACATTTCCTTATTCTCTTTACTAACTCCGTAATATGGCTTTTCCATTTCAAATTTTCATCGATGATCACACCAAGATATTTAATTTCAGAAGAAGAGTTGATTACAGTACAAATAGGATTAAGTAGTTTACAGTTGACATTGTCACAATTTTCATCATGGATTATGATATTTACTTTGTGTTTAGGTATTTTTTGTAGTGAAAATAATACATATGTTGTTTTTTTGGCATTAAGTGTGAGTAGGTTATTATCAAACCATGATTTTAAGATATTAATACATTCATTTGCAAGTTTGTTAACTAGTTCCCATGTTTGACCTTTTATTAATAAAACAGTATCATCAGCATAAGAGATTAATTCACCTTTGATTTTCTGTTGGAAAATGTCATTTACATACATTAGAAATAGTAATGGTCCGAGGACCGTGCCTTGAGGAATGCCAAATGTACTTGTTAGTGGTGTACTAAAGGTTTGGTTTAATTTTACAATATGAGGTCTCTCTGTTAAGTAGCTTTCTATCCATTTAAGAGCCAAGTGGTCAATGCCATTTTCTTTTAATTTTAATATAAGTCTTTCATGGGAAATGCTGTCAAATGCTTTCTTTAAGTCAATAAAAATTCCTATACATTTATTTGATTTGTCCAGGGCACTCTGAATACTAGATGAAATTTTTGCAATGGCATCTTGGGTACTTTTTCCCTCTGTGAAACCGAATTGATTTTCATTTATAATCGATTTTTTTTTAAGAATGCAGTTAGTCTTTTTTTAACAATTTTTTCAAAATTTTTCGATATATTAGATAAGAGTGAAATGGGTCTATAATTAGAAATGTCCTCCGGGCTACCGGACTTAAATATTGGAGAGATTATGGTTTTCTTATACGTGCTCGGGAAAACTCCTGTCTTAAAGCTATTGTTTATAATATGAGAGATTGGTGTAGAAATATAATTTTTAATGATTTTTAGTGTTTTTACAGCGAGACCGTCAAATCCCGGAGCAGAACCACCTCGCATTTTTGATATAATTTGTACAATTTCAGACGGATTGGTTGGTTCGAAGAGTTCAAGTTTAGTTTCTATATTTGGAATATTTTCAATATACATCTTATTTATTTTTTTCACGGTAATTTTTTCTGCTAGACTCTTTCCGATATTTGCAAAGAATTCGTTAAAAGCGTTTGCTCCTTTTTTAGGTTCTTCAATACAGTTAATTATGTTATTGTTTTGTATTACACTCTTAATAGTATTACTTTTGGTATTTTGTTTATTTTCCATGATTTCATTGATTATATTCCAAACTTTCTTACTGTCATTTTCAGAATCATCAAGTTTATTTTTATAATAATTTTCTTTCGTGTTTTTTATGAGCGTGGTTAATTTATTTTTGTATTCTCTAAAATGAACATTTAATTTAATGTCTAGTGGTTTTTTTTTGTTTCTTTATAAAGCCATTCTTTGTGTCTTATGGACACAACAAGCCCATGTGTTATCCACGGTTTGATTTTACGAAATTTTGCTGTATTTCCTTTTGGAATAATTTTTTTTGAATCATTTATAAAGTTCGTTAATCTATTTTCAAATATTTTACAGCACTCGTTGACGTTATCACTTCGGAGAATATCTACCCATAATTCAGATGACAATTTATTTTTCAAAGATTCGATATTAACAACAGATATTTCTTTTTTATTATTAGCAGTTTGTCCGCAATGTTGGTTTATCGCCTGAGGTATTATTGAATTGTAATGTAGCGAAGTCATGTAATGGTCGGTAATTGAGGTTTTTATAATTCCCGAGTTTAAATTATTTATATCTTTGATATTTGTGAAAATGTGATCAATGCATGATGGACGTTGCCCATTGACGTTTCTGGTGTAAGAGTTTATACACGACACATAATTCAATTCCGCCATCATATTTAAGTAATTATCTTTATCGTTCGATGTGTAATCGTGCGATAGATGTGTTCTTATTTTGTGTTACTATTGATGTAAGTATGCATACATTATTTAGTACTAACAATCATGCATGCAGGGACATTGGAGAGTCTAGAATCGTTTTAAAATAAATTTAGCTTCTTTTTACAAAAAAAAATTAGAGTCCTGACGTGTGCGGCTAAGGAGGTTAAACAATCAGTTTCCTCACACAGCCGTCGGGAAAGGGTGGGTCCCCTCCAATGCCAAAAACTTTGCCAGTGACCATGAGTTTCTCTTTATTTTGTCTGTCTGTAAATTTGAATGCATGTTCCGTTTGAATCATTTGTACATTTTTATCAGCATTCTTTCTATATTATAATACTTAACGGCCTCAAGAAATTTTGAAGAAAGAATTGTCATTGAAGTGATGTTTTTATGGACGAATTGCATTATTCCTAATAATGTTTTTTTTAAATGTAACATATGGTTAGATGCAGGAATTAATTACACCGATAATAATAATTACCTTAACAGCGCATGACTCCTAGAGGATGTCTTATTAGCCGCAGTGGACTCCACCACCCTCGCACGCGCGCCCCGCTGCAGCAGGGGGAGTGCCTCGGCCGCGCTACGCACGCGCGCCGCGCTTAGCCCCGCCACCGCGGCGTGCCCCCCGGCGTCCTCCCGCAGTTCGAGGCCCGCCCCGCCCACACCGGGGCTCAGGAGGTCACGGATGTTCTCGTTGTAGATCTCCAGGTAAGACATACTGACCTGAAAATAAAAAAAAATATCGTAATCTGAAATAACTTTTTCTTTTTAACTTATTTTGAAGGTTATATCAATCAATTATATCATTGACGAAGACGATAATACTAATAAATCAAAACGAAACAAATAACAATTATTTTTAGGCTCATTTTTCTTTCTATTTATTTATACATTTACCTGTTTCCATCAATACACCCATATTTTAAGGCACTTTCCAAGTTTACAATAAGAGATCAATATTGTTCAATTTATTTATATATTTATTCGGAAATCAATAATGGAATAACTGAATTATTGATATAATTATGAGTGAAGGCAATTTTTCTTGTTTTGATTCCTGTATGAGGCGTAGTTCCTAGTTCCTAAAGGCTATAATTTATTCAACACAGTACGGACTGCGCGTTGGTTGGATAGGAAAGGTCACGTACATTACAAATAATTTGTGATTCATAAATGAATGGTAACTTACTTTTAAATGTCGTGTAATTAACAATGTGTTTGGATAACATACAGTTAGCATAATATTTAAGAAGGTTCTTCGGCCGTTAACCCAGACTACGATGATAAGAGATATTTAACAAATTATTATAAACAATAATTATTAGCCTGAAACAACTAAACAAATTGAGAAAAAATAAATTATGCTAACGGGAATCGAACACACAGCCTTCCGATTGCCCATCGGGTGCACTAGCCACTATGCTACTTCAGCTTATTTAAAGCTGCCGAATAATTCAATAAATACTAGAAAAATTATTGATTATTAGATAAAAAAATACTCGGAAATTGTTTCAGTTTACATAGGTGTTTTAGGCAAATAATTATTGTTTATAATAATTTGTTATCTTTTGTGCTTTGCTTAAAAACCTCTTATAAACATAAATTTATATTAAAAAAAAATAATAAATAATTATAAGAAATAATTAGTCATCCGAAATACTAATACAAATTGAAAATATCTCGTAATATAAATGGTGAGAAATTTAGCACTAACAAAGCCTTTCCTACAAAAATAAAGTTGGTTGTTTACAGGTGAAAAAATATAATAAGCAGTAATTGTTGACTGAGGTACTAGTACATATTGAATCATTTGGCGGGTTGTAAATAAGCCGACATAGCTCAGTGGATACAGAGCACCTGACCGGACATCAGAAGGCACGGGTTCAATTCCCGTTGGCGGCATTTATTTTTATTCGAGAGATATTTTCAATTTGTATTAGTATTTCGGATGACTAATTATTTCTTATAATTATTTGTTATCCTTTATGCTATGCATAAAACCTTGTCTTATCATTAAAAAAATAATAATAAAAGATATTTAATTTAAATGGTTTCATTTTTTTATGTGACTCCTCACAAGAGCGCCTTTGCCTATATAGAACAGGACGACTATGTCGCTACCCGGTTGGGCAGCGTTGTGGGGCGGGTTAGACGCTGTAGGAAGGGATTATATGAAGGCAAAAAAACGGATGCCATTGGCTCGCTCCACATACGTCGAAGAAACGACCCGTTCTCATGAAGCCAACATCAACTGTTTATTCACATTAAAAATCATCTCTTGGTTTTGCAATACCTATGTATGTATAGTACCAACACTTTTTAATTTATAAAAAATTTAAATTTATAAATTCATATTTATATTTTTGGTAATAATCTGATGGCCATCACGTTTCCATACGAGTAAAACATGACATTTGTCATTATTTTCGTGTTTCATCATTATTTCATCAATTCCCTGTCAAAAGAATGGCTTAGCACTTTCATTTCATTAAAATGGTAGTGTTAAAAAGCATAGCATTATGATGGTTTTCCCGCTTCGTTAAATAAAACACGCAACAATAATATTATTCCCTTCACGTGACGACTTTATCGAATCGACTTTGGCCAAGTAAGTACTGAGAATTTATTGAATTTTTCAGGTTTTTTGTTATACACAACATTTAACAACTTAATTCTTTGAACCTTTAAATTAATTTCAGATTCGCTTATAATAACTGCTACAGTAGTTCTGGAACAGTAGACTTTGTGTCCAAAAAAATATGTTTCAAATTTTATCTTCTCTAATCTCTAAATAGCATACAACTTCCGTCTATTTGTGTGCTTAGTTCTACTAAAGTTCGCAACAGATTTTGATAGGATTTTCACTATCATTTAGATATTTTTTTTATATAAATATAAAACATACATATCATATTTATAAGCAGTAGAGAAAATTCGATGTTTTGTAATCATGTTATTTAAATATAACGCTGGCTAAACGTTACGAAATACATCAAAATAATGTTTTACGGAATAGTATATCTTAAAAAGGCCTCATAACCTCAAAAATTTACCCCAAACAATTTATATGTCCCCGATCGGGTACACGTCAGCTAGTATTTAAAAAATCAAAACCAAAATATCCTCTGAAATCATAAGATTTGTAAGTAGGTACTTAAATACCCACCAACGTAGGAAAATAACTAATATTGCGTATTGCTAATTTATAAAGAATCTTTTAAAGTTAAAAATGGGATTGCAGGTTATTTAATGAATTGATAGGTTTCCTAATAAGCTTTTACCAATATACAATATTTCCAATATTTTCCCATTTCGTCATTGGGTTTTCCAATAAGAGGTGTTATTTTGATATTTAATCGTAAAAGATCAATGGTTTTGTTGCTTGTGTGGCGCGTAGCGCCGTTTTGTTGAAAGTTTTGTCCAAATCAATACCATCCAATTTCGGCCATAAAAAATCATTAATCATCTCTCGATAGTGCAATCCATTCACCGTAACTGTTGCTCCAGCCTCATTTTCGAAAAATTAAGGTCCAATGACTCCGCCGGACCATAAACCGCACCAAACAGTCACACGTTAAGGATAGAGAGGCTTTTCAACAATAACTTTTGGGTTTTCCGAGCCCCAGATGCGACAATTTTGCTTGTTGACTAAGCCACCAAGGTGGAAATGGGCCTCATCACTCAAGATGATTTGCATATGATTCACTCAAGTGAATATTAATAACTTGCGTCGTTGAAGCGTGTATCGTTCCATTTTTATTAATGGCGTAGTTTCTACTTGTCAAATGTCAAAAAATGACAGCTTCAAAAGTAACATCTACCGAAATAGCGGACTATTCAAAATAACACCTCTTATTGGAAAACCTGTATATTATCAAAGCAGATGCACGTGAAAAGTGTCCCGATATTTTACGAAATTAATAAAAGTTTATCGGGAAACCAATTACCAATCATTTGAAAAAATTATAAATTTAATTTTTCTACGTGAATTTTATAGTTCAGCCCAAAATAATATTAACAAACCCAATATTTTTTTGTGAAATTACTTTAATTCTGCTGATGTTGTGTTTCAAATTGATTTCGATCATGAATAATTGAAAATGAACCTAAAAAAATCACTAGAACCATAAAATGGACGCAAATTCCTCAATTTTACTATTTATTATTACGTCGGTATTAAGTATTGTTACATGGCTAGATTTGAATTCTATTTTAAGCGTTGTTAGATTTCATCGCGTGAATTCACAAAGGGCAGGATGTTATCGTTAAAAATAACGCTCTTTGAAATACGTCTGACTTTAAAAATAACTTGCTAATACATTATTTGTAAATTTTAAATACGCCTCTTGTCTCGAGAATAATAAATAGCTTTTTAAGTGCACTTCCGATACCATTCATTTTTTAAATATTGGATATTTATAGAGTTAACCCCTCAGGCGAATTTGTTAGGTTTTGCGAACAAACAGCTATTACCGTGGAGTGAATTTGTTCGCTTTTGGGAACAGCTCGTATGGGCTCACAGAAATCTTTGTATCTCCCTTAATGTCTCGTGGTGAGAAATATGAATTGAACGGTGTTAGAAAGAGAAAACACCACGCTTTATAATATTCAAATCCAAAAAGTTAAGCAATGAAGAATTAAAATGTAAGTATTAAATCGTGTGTTTTTTTCGTCATCAAAATTTTCAGCTCAGTTTTTAGATGAAATGATGCGTTATTTAAAAAAAAAAAAAAAACATTTCAAAAATTATATGTTTATTTCTAATAATAAAATTAGAAATCGTAATTCATCACCTTTCAAAAATAGTTTTTAGTTTTTGAATGAAACGTTTAAACTGCCTTCTTTAGCCAACGTTGCTGACGTTGTTATGTTGTCAGAAACGTTGACTAAAGAAGGAGGTAGCGCAACACGGCATAATACCCCAAAAATAAATCACGATAGTACCTTTGGCCGTGAAAATCCCGAATTATAACGTTATATACCTAATTCACACGAGACGTATTTTAACGCGGTGCAATTTTTCTATCGGAATCCTTATTTTCTATGTTGTGTCATAGAGTCATCTAATCAAAGCACGAATCTGTACAAACATCAACTTTTCCAGTAAGCATTTCGTAGCCATAGAGCAAAAGATCACTTTTGAGTCCTTGTAAATCGTTGGCTAAGGCGCAGCACTACGACGTACTGAAAAATCATGTGTTTTGGCTTGAAAATGTGATCGCTTAGAAATTTTATAGATGTTTTAATTAATACTGCGAGTAAAACACATCTTGCCTTCAAAATATTTTTTTTTTTTATTATAAGCTCAGAAAAAAAAGTATCAGTAAATCGCCCGCTAACGAACACCTTTTCGGTTATGGTTTCAGCTTATAATGTGGTAAATTAAGTTTTTTTGTCCTAATTCTATAATGTATTTATTTGTATAAAAAAAAAGTTTTTTTTTGATTTTAGTAAATAAATAAATTTGTGACGTTTTAATGAATTCTTCGTTGTTATTATTAACTTTAAATATTATGTAACATTCGTTCTTATTATGAATTGTTTTGTTTTATCATATATTTTTGCTGGGTGTTCTAGAATTAAATTTAAATGCCATTTTAATTAGGATATGTTTTGTTTAAAATTTCCGAAAAAATAAATTGTGCCTGAACTTAATAAAATAAAATTTTACTTACTTTTGGATATGTTTTGTTTCTTATATAAATCGTACAGGGGGCTGGTGTTAAGCGAGAATTTAAACCTTATCGCCATATGCATAAAGAGTGTTATTTTTAGAGGTTCGATTCCAAACGTTAAACGACGTGGTGCATCGCCTTAAAGTCTGTCAACGTTATCTACAGATGCTAGTACTAATTATTGGTATGTTTTTTGCAGAAAAAGTTATTTGACTTAAAGCTTGAGGGCTTTTTAAAAAAAATAAATTTATCAAAATATATTTTTTAAATAACTTTATTTGATTATAAGGCCTATAATTATTTGCATATTTTTTGTAGATAATTTTGTTTAGTCCTCGAAAATCATTCACAACACAGGTTCTCTATATTTTAACGAATTCTATTCATTTAGGTACAGTTATTTCGCCTATTTTTGAGAAATTGAAGATGTAACGTAATTATAACTCGTGTAATATTTGTGTAAGTATCTTTTCGCTTTTTAAACATTTGATTATGTTATTGCTATATATCAACGATAAATATTGCATTAAAGCTCGCTCTGAAATCATTCGGGACAGTTTTAATGGCCTATTATCAAGTTCAACATTTTACTCCATTGTGAATGAGCCTTTATATCTTTAAAACTGTGCAAAACGTAATGACGTGTGAATTAATAAATTTATACCTATACCATCCGATTTCATCTATTGGATAAATTGTTCCCCTGGCCATAGAGGGATTATAGACTAAGGAACTCTAATGTCACTTTTTTATAATTTTTAATACTTAGTTCATTTATTTTTTTAATTGAATTATATTTAAGACATTGTTAGTCATTTTTTCGTTTTCAGAAAAGATGAGCTCTTGTGCCTGATAAGGGAGTCGTGATTTTTTGAAATGGCGTTCCTATGAAATTTAATTGAATCGAATTCTTCATAATGACTTATTTATTCGAATTCTTGTCACACTTGAACGGTAGAAAATGTCGGAGATATCCAAGGTAGACATGGCACGATCAAGTGAATCAGATACTTGAGTCGGGCCATGTCAAGAGTCAGAATAATAGAAGAGCATGAATGAGGCAAGGAGTGTGTGCCAAGACCTAGTTGTTTGGCGGTAAGTCCTCTCTGCCTACCCCTGTGGAAACGGCGTGATGGTTAGATGAATAGTTAAGAATCACATAAATTATCCTACATTATAACATTATTAATATATTTTCTTTACTTCCAATAAATTTTGTAAAACAATGGATCAATCAATTATTCAAGTCAAATGCTTACTTAATTAATTTACGTTTCCTGAAAGTTTCAACGAATCAAAAGCGAAGGTCAACTGTATCCAGGGTCAGGTCAACCATATTGATCTTCTGTATCGCTCAATCGGCTGTCAGATGTCTTTTCCATTCAAAGTGTATTGGAAATGAATAATTCGTCCGCTATTCCGACTTCCGAGCAAACTGAATTATTCCCTTTTAACGTTACCGCTAACAACAACACGGAGGTTTTAATTGAAGGTTTTCTGTTTGACATGGGTTTTCAGGCTTCGTTATTTAGGGCCCCGATAATAGCGCTATAGTATTTGTAAAGGTAATATTATGCATGTAATATATACATATACGACGCGACCTCCGAATAAGTTTCTACACCACGGGCCAATATAAATATAGCTGTAATTAAATGATAAGATCATCTGGTATTATTGTTTAAAATGGAAGATGAAAAATGAAGAAAAATTTCGGCAATTTCCGACATAGCACAGTGGTTTCAGAGCAGCTTACCGGACATCAGAAGGTACGGGTTCAATTCCCGTTGCGGCATTTATTTTTACTCGGGAGATATTTTCAATTTGTATTTTATTTCAGGCGACTAATTATTGCTTAAAATTTTTGTTATCCTTTATGCTATGCATAAAACCTTGTCTTAAAAACGTTAGTTTATAATTAAAAATGTTAAAAAAATAAGGATTAGTGTACAATTATTAAATTAAAAAAATTATTTCCATTCTTCCAAAATGGGTGGTGTCTTTCCTACTTTTCCCCTGTCCCTTTCAGATCTGAATTTCTAGTGGCAGTGGTAAAAAATGTTTGATGCTTGATAAAATTTTGTACAGTTATTTGAAAAATTATATTGTGTTTTTTTATATTTTAGAAGTTATTGCTAATTTCTTTGAAAGAACATTATGTATCAGAGTGCTTGTTTCATATAACATGACAAATCGTACTTTTTTTATATCAAAATATAACGTTCAAAAAATAATCATTAATAAAATAAGTTTAAAACTAACATTAACAAAAATTAGTAGAAAAAATTCGTTTGGAGATTAAAGACTAAAACCACATTTCAAATATAAAAATGGCTGCCGCCAGAGATGGTAGCTTATATGTAATGAAAAAATTCACGCAAAGTCAGTCATATCAGCAATTGGAAAATGAAAATTAATTTATATTCAGAAAAATTCTGAAATCTGTATATTTTCAAATATACACGCGGCCTGAAAGGGTTAAATGGTTTTTTTTTAATTTAGTCAAAGCGCGCTACACAAAAAATGTTTGAAAAATATATAAATAAATCAATTCAAAACCTAAAAGTTAATTACCAATTAATTTGAAGTACCAAAATTAAAGTTGACTTCAATGCAACTTAAGTGCATTTTTTCAAATTCGTAATTGTTTATTCAATAATATTAATTGATTACTGTTATCATTTCACCCTGACCGCAACATTGTGGAACATTTAAAAACGTGTCAGGTTCTCTATTAAATAAAATATATAATTTTCCCACGATCCATTACGAACCTGTACTAATTTAATCAATGGGAAAGCGAAGTAAATATTTGTCCGTCATTAGAATATTGCCATCAGGTGGGAAAATAATTAGTGGGTAGCTAATTGCTTTTGTAATGGTGAACCGAAAGGTGAATGATTGAATATATCGGTAAATAATAAATGTTAGGAAATCATAGTGTTAGATAGATCATTCACGTTAGTGTTGCTGCTTGAATTTAAAAGTACCATTGTTGATCGTGAAGCTATTTTTATCAGGTAAGTAATTTTAAAAGTCCTTTTTAAGAATATTATTTTATTTATTTATTTGTTCATGTTGTTACGAACCAATATTGGTTATAATATAACTATTACAAGTATATACTACGGAGAAAATTACAAATTTGAGGTACATGTAATTTTTTTTATTTTTAAATTTGAATATTGCACTAGAGTCCCAACTGTCTGAAGCTAGTGACGTTGTGAGATGGGGAAGAGGAAGGTGGAGGAGTACCTGACTATTCAGATCTGGTCAACAAACAAGGCTAAATCCATTTCAAGCAACTTTTCGATTCTGAAAATCGGTGTTACACCAGGGTGATACTGAGAGTATCTTCCACTCTAGAACATGCCGCAAGTATACTATATATTATTTTTAATTAATGCTTTGTGAAATAACACAAATTAAATAAATCAATATTTACTTTTTACCAACGACCTTCGGCTTGCTATTCGTTAGCTTTACCCCTCAACCACAGAGTCCTTCAAGGTATTAAAGAATAAAAAAAAATGATATAGTCAAAAGATAATTGTGAAAATGTCTGTAAGTGACATAAAAAATGTCGATGGTCAATGGAAAATTGTTTGATTGATGAGTTCTGAAAGACATAAGTTATCGCTTTCGGAGTATTCAAAATTGCTCGGGATCTTCCATGAGTATACTTGTAAGACATATATAACATAACCTCTTTAAATATAATTGGATTAAGTATACGTAATTGTAAAAAGCATTCACTTTGTGGCTCATCATAATTTACAAAAAAAACACATACATTTGTTTTTGACCACTATTGTTTTATTTTCACTCTACCGGTTTCGGAAGAACACTTCCTTCGTCAGGAGAATATTAAAAACCGTTTTTAATATTCTCCTGATTAAAAACTGTTTTTAATATTCTCCTGACGAAGGAAGGGTTCTTCCGAAACCGGTAGAGTGAAAATAAAACAATAGTGGTCAAAAACAAATTTATGTGTTTTTATTGTGGATTAAGTATAGTTTCAGAGATTAGTAAATTTTTCGGCTTGCTTCTAAGGTGTTGAAATCCAGCATTCGCGTTAAGAACAAGGATAGATACATGAATGGATAGTACGTATATTCTCTCATATGTAGGTAACACACAAACCTCTTTTGTACTTTTCTATTTTTAAAATATGGTTTAGTTCAGAAGGGGCCCAAAAAATGAAGCTATATTCCAGGATACTGCGAACAAGGGCTTCATAAATTAAAGAAATACATACATATCTATTGAAAACATTGGTTGTTGGTATAATTGAACAAATTCTAATATCATAATAATACCCGGCGTTGCTGTGGTAGATAGACACATACCATCTCAAACTTTTCTGTAGGCCTTTTTAAAGGTTCTCTGATATTTAACAATATTTAAAAAGTGATATAGAGTCAGTAAAAGTGATGAAACAAAACCTAGATTTAATAGTTACCTATGTAACCTATTTAACCTAGTTTTTGTTTCACCATTTTTCATGACTTTATATCACTTTTTGGAGGTGTGTTGAATTGTCATTTTGATGACATAGCCGGTCACCCTTTTTAAGATATACAATTCCATAGTTAATTATTTTGATGTATCTCGTAACATTTAGCCAGCGTTAGCAATATAAGCGTCCGAAAATATTTCTTTTACGACTTGATTATAAAACATCGAGTTTTCTCTACTTTTTATAAATATAATATGCCTTTATTAGATATATAAACCTTCCGTAAGAATTTTTCAAAATGTTCGTGAAAACCCTATCAAATTTCGTTGCGTAGTTTAGAAGAACTAAGCGAACAAACAGACAGACGCGGATAGCGACTTTATTTTATACTATTTAGAGATTCACACCATTAAAATTAAACATTATTATTTACAATAATTGCATTGCAATTTTACAGTGTAAACACGATCCCATACGACTATATTTTTTTTACTTTTTTTTATTTATTTAACAAAATAGGTAGACCAACAAAGCTGTCACATGCCAGCTTGTCTGCAGGATCCACCGAATCAAAATATCTTAAGTCCATGTCTATAACATTGTTAGATTATTTGTATATGAGTAAGTCTTATTTCTAAGTAGGTACATTTCACAGATTTTATTTTATTGCAGACATTCGCAAAATATATTTCTAACGAGTAATTGTAAATACATAATATATCTAATGCACCTCACTAAAAACAAAGAGTTTGGGAATTTACATTAAGGTGTTCAAAGGTACATGGATTGATCATTTATTAACCACAGCTTTATGATTTTAGGGAAGTAAAATTAAATATAATCGTATTAATTTAAAAAACCTAATAAGTTTAGTAAATAACACTGAATTATATATTTTTAATTAACTAAGTAACATGATTAATGGTGTTTATATTATTTTGAAGAAAACACCTAGTCTATAATATGTATAAATAAATTAAGCTACCGTTTGTTAAATTGCTTTATAAGTATCTACGCCTCAACTATCATGCCCTTGACTTCTGTTTAACACCCTCGCCCTTATAATAAAAGCATAAAGTGAACTTCAGCCGCCCACTTTACAAAATGCTTTATTCGATATAATCAATACGTACTTCAAACACAAAAAAAATTGACACGAATCAACCATGAAAAGTTCTATGTATTTTGAAATTGGTTATGCGTTCCATTACCGAACTTAACGAATTGTAAAGATGTAAAACTGAGTAATTATTTTCGTTTTAGAATTACCTGACGGCGTGACAATGGGGGTTGTAAACACTGTTTTAATAACATGAGGGTAGCTTGAACAGAAACGCACGAGAAGAGCTTCAGGTATTAAAAATGACCGATTTTTCTCTGAATTTCGATCAAATTGATTCTCTACCAATGAAGTGTGAAGGTATAGAAGCCATTTTCTAATAAATATCTCAGAAAGGTAAATACTATCAGTATCGCCCTGAAGAAAAATCACTAATAGGAATCGAAAAAAGCGAAAAGTTTTAATTGATACTTGGCGGCTCTCATTCGTCTGAAGAGTTTAGTTAAAACAGTATTAAACCAGGCTCAAGGCCGGCTTTACAAAACCAACGTTGAACCGGCATGTTAGAATCTAATTAATAAGACAGATAAAAACTAAACTTTTAACATCCCTTATGCAAAGTTACTTATTTGCATAACCATCATTATTCGTCGGAACTATAGATAATAGAAACAATGGAGATGGGCCATAAACAATATACACGTACAAGTGTCACCAACATCGTTCACCCATACTATTGCAAATAGCAGAGACGCTCAGTGGCGCACTGCCTTTGTTTCTATCTACACACCAAATTCATAGTTTTCAATGCATAGCCGCTTTGATAGTCCCTGCAGTTTGGTCGTTA
This sequence comes from Hesperophylax consimilis, assembly GCF_061612785.1. Lineage (NCBI taxonomy): Eukaryota > Metazoa > Arthropoda > Insecta > Trichoptera > Limnephilidae > Hesperophylax > Hesperophylax consimilis. The sequence goes on from NC_142847.1 coordinate 29,657,365, forward strand.
CTTGGCGACAGTCGGCACGTTAACATACCATATCTCCATTTGTTTCTATTATTTTACTATATCTCTTCCTCATCCATATAAATGTTACTAAAAGAAAAAACACTAATTTTTCAATGCGTTGGAAAAGCAAAACAGTCGCCTAATCATGTGTCCAATGGGGTTCCAAAAAATAAGCAACAAAAAGCATTTCAATACATATGATTTGAGAATTTCAATTTAATTAATTGTATTAAGTACTAATATAGTTGCAAATAAAATAGCGGTTACTCCTCTAGTGTTATTTGAATCATTGTTTGTTGCTATTACGAACATGAAAGAAGGCAATTATCGGTTGAAAACGGCGTACTAAAAGGCCACGGGACGTGTCGTAACGACCCCATGAAAACTAGATAATAATTCTGTGGCGGGTATTATTTATCGATACGTTCATGGTACTGTTTGTCTACCGATATGCTTTTAAATGCCGACAGATAAACAGAACGTTGTGTCGAATGATAGTCATTATTTCAAATTACATGATTTTTTCCAATTTACCCAGAAATTGTTGTCTCTGAGGTTGTAAAAAACATTAACCTGCACGAAAAAGCATTAATTCACCAGCGTGTCTAGTACTAGTATATTATTCAGACTTTCTAGAATGCCCAAAACTCTCCTCCTTCGACTACCATAATACGGACAAATGCTTAGTGTGGTAGTCAAAAAGCATGTAAAAATCTTTTGTATAAAACTATAGCAAAAATAAAGTATCATCTGTTTTATAGGTAGACTGATTAATTTTATACCTAGTTTGTTCTATTTTATACCTATTTTTATCTGTTTTAAACCTATTTTAATCTATTTTACACCTAGTTTGTTATGTTTTATACCCAGTTTGATTTATGTTATACCTAGTTTGATCTATTTTATACCTATTTTGTTCTATTTTATACCTATTTTTTTTCTATTTTATACCTATGGTGATCTGTTTTGAACCTAATTTGATCTATTTCACACCTAGTTTGTTATGTTTTATACCCAGTTTGATTTATGTTTTACCTAGTTTGATCTATTTTATACCTATTGTGTTATGTTTTATACCCAGTTTGATTTATGTTATACCTAGTTTGATCTATTTTATACCTATTTTGTTCTATTTTATACCTAGTTTTTTTTCTATTTTATACCTATTTTGATCTGTTTCGAACCTAATTTAATCTATTTTACACCTAGTTTGTTTTGTTTTATACCCAGTTTGATTTATGTTATACCTAGTTTGATCTATTTTATACCTATTTTAATATAATTTATACCTAGTTTTTTTCTATTTTATACCTTCTTTGATCTGTTTTGAACCTAATTTGATCTATTTTACACCTAGTTTTGTTATGTTTTATACCCACTTTGATTTATGTTTTACCTAGTTTGATCTATTTTATACCTATTTTTTTCTATTTTATACCTAGTTTTTTTTCTATTTTATACCTAATTTGATCTGTTTTGAACCTAATTTGATCTATTTTACACCTAGTTTGTTATGTTTTATACCCAGTTTGATTAATGTTATACCTAGTTTCATCTATTTCATACCTATTTTGTTCTATTTTATACCTAGTTTGTTCTACTTTATACCTATTTTGACCTGTTTTTAACCTAATTTGATCTATTTTACACCAAGTTTGTTCTGTTTTATACCCAATTTGATTGCTGTTATACCTAGTTTTATCTATTTTATACCTATTTCGTTCTACTTTGTACGTATTTCGATTTATTTTGTATTTGATTTGATCTATTTTACACATAATTTCTTCTGTTTTATATCCAGTTTAATCCATGTTATACCTTGTTTGATCTATTTTATACCTAGTTTATTTTAAATTTTATATCTAGTTTGTGTTATTTTATACCTAGTTTGTTCTATTTTATACCGAGTTTGATCTATTTTATACCTAGTTTATTCTATTTTATACCTAGTTTGATCCACTTAATACCTAGTTTGAGCAATTAATGATTCTGAATATACCAATTCCCGATAATCAACGAACACTGTAGTAAATTATTTTTCATTTTATTTTACGACAACTAACACTTGCGAGTAGATCAGCAACGTTTTCAGCTATCAAATATAACACCAAAATAATGATTTAATAAATTTTATATATTACTTTAAAATATTATAAAATGATTACCACTTAAATGTAGTGCGTTACCCTCGGTGGGAATTGTGTTTTTGTACGTCTGATAACATTTTACCCCCAATTTAACTAATTCTCGGTTTATAGTTAGATACTATTTGTACTGGATAATTACGCCAGTGACATTGAATATAAATTGCCGACTTCCTCTTGAGTTTCATCTCGATCGGACGTGGTGAAATGGCTTAATTTCCGATCCAAAATTTGCATTCATTCATTAACGAAAACGAAATTAAAATTTATGAAGCGGATACAATTTATTTTCTGTGTATGATGAAAAGCGAGGTCCAATTTATGTTTATTATGAAATATGACCCTCGTGTCAATAAAAATGGTCATCGTGTAACATAGTTTATTATTTATACATAGTCATGTATATGACGGCCCCGTGGTCGAGGGGTAAGGCTATCGACTAGTAGGTCACGAATTCAAATCCCGCCGTGCGCAAGTAAATCTTATTTGTTTTATTTAACAATTTATTCATTTAAAATAATATATAGTATACTTGCGACGCGTTCCAGAGTGGGAGATACTCTCAGTATCACCCTGGTGTTATACCACCATTCAGAATTGAAACGTTGCTTGAAATGGCTTTGAGTATGGTGACCAGATCTGAATAGCTAGATACTCCACCACCTTATTCTTCCGTCTCCTTCCCATCCCCATTACCTTCAGGCTCAAAAAATACCCCCAGTTGGGGATGCCATAGTCTCACTGACTCCAGACGATTGGGAACAGTTGGGACTCCTGTGCGGTATTCAAATAATAAAAAAAATAAAAAGTTACGTAGGTTCGCTATTCCCGGGTAGGAAAAGAATGTATGATGGTGTGAGAACTGAAAGTGTTTATTGACTCTACCCGTCAAGTTGACGTAATTCCAATGGTTCAAAGCGAGTTTTGTGGGTCCATTACTCTTAAGTTTTCGAAATTTAAATCGAATAAAAACAGCATAATTTTTACGACAACAGAAAGAATTACGAAATTTTGCCGTCATTTAGCATTTTATGAACATTCACTGCATGAAAATTGTGAGAGCGAATTATTATTTTGACGATTAAATTTAAAGACCCCGTAGTATGCGTTCAAAGATGGTTTGAAAGGGAGATATGTAAATACGAATGTTAGCACGCTAATATTTAAAAAACCAAAAGTTTTTAGTAAATTTAGCGAAAATGGTGAAAATATTGAATAAAACACAACTCGTTTGAAATATAGTAAAAGTCTCTCGACAAATACTTTAGTTGCATTTAAAGGTACACTGTAATTTTCGAAGATTACTTTGCGATTTTTTTCTATCGAGGGAATCTTCACAAATAAACTTTTTTTTTCTTATTTTATTAAACATGTCTTATTTAAAATAGAGCAAGTTGTCTTGACATCTGATTTAAGTAGCATTTAAATAAACCATGTTAAATAACACAACCATCTGTTTTTTCTATCAAGAGATATTTATGTAATTACTTTTTCAACTCTGGATTATCTTCCGGAACTTAAAAACTTAGTATTCAAGAGAATTACAGGGTGTTAAGGGGCAAACTTGGCTTACTTTAATCAGTGATTACTGAAATTATGTTAGAGAAGTACAGGGTGTTAAGGGACGTACTTTTCTTACTTTAACCGGTGATTCCTGACATTATGTTAGAGAAGTATAGGGTATTAAGTGACGTACTCGGCTTACTTTAGCCGGTCATTGCTGACATTATGTTAGAGAAATGCCTACAGGATGTTAAGGAACGTATTTGGATTTCTTTAACCAGTGATTCCTGACATTATTTTAGAGAAAGCACGGGATATTAAGAGACATACTTTGCTTACTTTAACCAGTGATTCTTGACACTATTTTAGAGAAGTACAGGGTATTAAGAGACATACTTAGCTTACTTTAACCAGTGATTCCTGACATTATTTGTAACTAAATTTTTTAATATAATTTTGGTCTAATTTTGATTTTAACAAAAATCATAGAAAATCAGTAGAAATTGAACACCTGGGGTCGAAATGAGAAGTTGGGCGGTTACGCGGCTGAGTGACTAGTGTCAAAATTATTTTGTAAAAAATATATCCCAAAAAAGTCACCGGAGACCAAAATTTCACTCACATTTTTTACTCCAAATAATATCAGGAATTACTGGTTAAAGTAAGTCAAATACGTCCCTGTAGGTATGTAGGAAGAAATTCCAAATACGGGGTATTAAAACAATGTTGAAAGAGGCGCGACCCACGAACTTCGGAAATCAATAATCAACATACCTTCCACTTAAATGATAAATATTTTATTTTCCCAACTTAATAATCAAAAACATATTTGAATAAGTTTCCCTTTCACCTTCGGCAAAAGCTCGCACGTGTTAGTTATTCTGTATTTAACCTTCATATCACCTTTCCGGTCGTGAATACGCCGATAGGAATATCTACATAAATAGTACGGGAAAACAAAGAAATCGAAATAGATTTCAACTTTAAATTGCGTGAAGTGCCGCCTACAGTGTGTTGTGCGAAAGGTTAAATCTAAGATACGAATACGATTAAATGGTAAATAACGTTAACAGAGGTTAAGTCCTTGATATCAACGGGCCTTTGCTAAATACTCCATTATTATCGAAAAAATAACTTTACCCATTATTACGCCGTTTTGTGTTTTGTCTATCGAGACACAATTTTGTGAGAGAATAAATCGAAATGTATAATGACACATAACTTCAAAAGAATTCGAAGTATTTATATAATAATGGTTGTTTCAACTTTGGTACTTCATGCATTGTTAATACCATTGTTTGTAAATAATAAAAATTCACTGAAAAAAGACTGCCTTTTTTCACCTCCATCTTGAGGGAGCTTTGAACTCTTGAAACTGTAGTTCAATGAACTTAAAAATAGGTATTCGATTGCAAAAGATAGTTACATATATTAGGGGCTGTAAAAAGATTCAAACTTTTTTTTAAACTGGATATAGTTCCCCTTCATGTGGTGTAATATAAACATACATATATTTACGTTTCTATAATTTATTTAGTGTTTATTTCTCATATTTATTGCATTATTATTAGCTTCCGGATTCCACAACGTAGTACTAAAAGTCAGGATTTATTTCAGTGCAGAAATTCTGAGACTAACTACCTTATGTATTCCTCTTTTCCCAGAATACTAATGGAGGGAACAATTATACCAAGTCTGTGGACATCTTCAATTTATCTTTAAACAAATATAAAATGTTGTTAATGAAGCAATTCAGTTATGTACAATAAATAATGTATATTTCTTAATATTCTTATGTAAAAGCCTCGAAAAAGGGAGTTAATTAATAAATAAATTATTTTTTATGGGTGTGTGTTTTTGATTTGTTCGTTTGTTTTAGTTCTTATAATATTTTCTTTCTGTCTTATATGGTGTGTGTGGAAGTCTCCATTTGTATTTATTTAGTACCGGACATATACATTTATATATTTGGAAAATGTTTTGACTGTCCAGCCAGTAGGAAGTCCCGTTTTGGTACAGGCAAAATTTCGATTAGTTAGCATACATATTTTGTACAACTAAGGATTGAACAAAAGAAAAGAAAAAGAGAGAATGAATAAATATAAAAAAAACAGTAAGGACGGATTGTTTCGGAGAATTTGAACAATTCATCAAATTTCAACGTTAATTTCCGGGTTCTGTGAAAGTCCTATTCAAGTTCTGTTATTATATCATTATAGGCTAGTTGCTTGACAGAACTGAAATAAAAACAGAACTTGAAAAAATCTTTCGCATAACTGGAAAATGAACGTTGAAATTTGATGAATTGTTCAAATTCTCCGAAACAACCCGTGCTTAAACATAAAGTTAGTTGATGTTTGTTTACCATACTTATTAAAATAATAATAATAAAAAAGATATAGAATCATATACTTAATAAAAAAGGATAAAAACATAAATATTTGCTACTGTTGGTTGCATTGCATATTATATACATATTTTGTGGAACAAAAAAAACTAAATATAATACAATTAGTCTGAGTACATATTGTGTAAAAATATTTAATATTAATTTTATATAAAACAACAAATTTGGCAATTTGATGCGATCACGAACAAACACACGCAGACATGTACGCATTTTTCTGAAATTCGATAAAATTACTACAGTTAATATACGTAATAAATTTCGGTCCTACCCGATCGACATTTCGCGAGGAGATACATTTTTTTAAATTGTAAAATTCATTTGAAAATAGATTATTATTTGGAGAAAAAAACTTTGGTTTTTACGGGTTGATTTATTTTAATCTGGCTAAATTCAAATGTCAAATGCATTAAGCAGTAGGTATGTAATTTAGCCTTAGAACATATAATCCTTTATTTACCTTCGTTAATGACTTAAATCGATTTTCCCCTTTAACGTCCCAACGAAACACTATTTTCCTGTGTAAAAAAACTACGCTCTAGATTATGATAAACTAATACGTTTACCAAACAATAGAACCTTATATCTGGGTTACAGAGCTTAGTTCCGCCCAAATTATCAGAAAATTGTCTTTATCTCTCCCTTATTATTTATGTACATGTATTGGCATACGCCATGTTAACAAACATAGTTAGGGAATAATAAATAAGTAGGTCCCGGAGGGGAGACTACTCAACTGTGAATATCTTATCTAATTTTTGGACCTACTACTAAACATGATGTAAATATAATAAAAACTAGAAAAAACAATAAATAAATATTCACGTAGAAACGTTTGTGTTGGATTTGGTAGAAACACGTGTCTTATTTATTAATTGAAAAACCATGAACTATAATTTTGATATCTGTACATGGAGAAAAGTGAGTGTTTCCTTTTTTTAAATCCTGTTAAAAACTGTTTTTTTTCCTAACATACTTTTAGTACGTGCATAATATATCGGAAGACGTGTTCATGCACCTGCGTTTATCCTGGTGGAACACAATGACGAAGTGCGAAAATATTATAAGTTTTAAGAACACGTGCTACGACATCGCCATAACACATTCGTGTTTTACTGATAATTTATTAGGAAACCTGTCGATTCATTAATTAAAGGCCTGCAATCCTGTTTTTAACCGCATTACGAATAATTAGAACAGATTTTTAATGATTTAGCAATATTTTATATCAGTAAGTTTTATCCGTGCGGACAAGCGATAAAGTACCTAAGTCAGTAGTTTTATTATTTATTATTCAATAAATATATTTGTACAGCGCCCTTGAGGTGATTTTTCACGAAAAAGGCGCTATATAAATCAGCAAAATATTATTAATATATTAATACGATATTTTAAAGGAAAATTATTTTAATCTAATTTTTCGTGTGGGTTTTTTTTGGCTTATTTCATGATCAATTCGAACCCTTTATATTTTTAATGTTCCTACTTTATATTCATAAACACAAAACGCAAGAAATAAAAAAAAATACGTATTTTAGAAAATCTAGATCTCAGCGTCAAAAACATATTCAACGGGCAGCCACAAATAAAACATTTGGACAAAACAGCTTCCTGCGCAATGGTACTAAACTATTCAATAAAATCTCGCTCTCTTTCAAAGCTCCCAGCAATATTAAAACATTTAAATCAATGGATACAAAACATAGGGAGATCAAAAATAGAAAATATACTGACACCAAACACAGACTGAAACTCAAACCACCAACTGCACTAAAAACACCATGTTTTGTATATTTATAATTATTAAATAAAAAGCACTAAAAAAATAATTTTTTATTACTTCATATTATCCATACTACTATGTTTATTCTAATAACATCTAAATGAAATCCTCAGCACGGGAGATCCCATTGAGAATATCATTATAATCTTAATGCAATTATCCAAATTTACTAAGATAATATCATCAAAAACTTTGAAACCCAACTATCAAAAAGATATCAATACAACATCAAAATTACTAAAATTTATTACCAAACTAATGCAAAACAATTTATATCTATTTAGGAATAAAGTATTTCCACAAACTTCCTATTGAAATAGAGAAATTAAAAGATATCAACAAACTGAAACTAAAACTGAAGTTATACTTGTCAGGAATAATTAAATAAATAATTGACTGTTTTCCCTTTCTTTATATTTATTATTAGTCTATATAATTAGTGTAACTCGCTCACCAAGCACAAGAACCAGTTTCTCTTTTGGTGATATTGTGATTGTAAAATTATTTTGTACCCATTTGAAATTTATTTAAAACCACTGTACCCACTTATCTAGATAAAAAAATCTGTGTGATGCAAAACAAAGGAAGATAATTAAACATTTATTTTAGTAGTATTACTACTAAATAAACTAAATTATGGAAACTAGACACAATCAATGAAATGACGTCTTGAGAGGCGACCTCCAATGTCTAACGGCTAGTGTCAGATATGAAATAGGAAAAAGTGACATTGATATGAAATATTTATTTTCTGAACCTTGATTTTATTATACTTTGTAAATAATCCTCTCCTACCTACCACCCTTCCCATCTCTCTAAATCGTAGAAAAACATTGTTATGTCGTGCAGCGGTGGATATATAAAATGTAAATCACATTAAACGGACAAAGTTTTCTTTCTTTTAATATTAATTGACACGCAAGTCTCTTTTCATCATTCGCGTGTCAGAGGGGAAAATACGATTGCCTAGGAACTAAACACTTTAAAGGGAAATGTCTCGTAATTAGCGAAGATAGACGCCAGACGCTGCGTCATTAGATAGAACCTTAACCTTTAAAAGTTAACTAAGGTTGGTACTACTTCTTATTCGGGTGTCCTCTTCTATTGGAAATTGGCTGTCATTGGGGAAATCTTCAATCTATGAGCTAAATCAATGGAACTTCACTCGTACCAATCACGTTGCGTTGGTTTCGAAGCTCCGAGCGGCAGCGTGTTCCTATTCTACTACTTTTGTATGTGTCGCTCCAACAAATTTCTACAGTACTAAATTTTGAATTATTTTCGTACCCTTGCTTGATTTGTCGAGGTTATGTTGAACTGGGTGAGAATTGGTTAGGTTAAGTGTGTAGAAGCTTTCCTAAATGTTTCACATGTTCGTTGATGACTCTTAATTATAAATTCCTCACGACCAGCAAACTACCAACCTTACGTAAATTGATAAATTATTCAAAAATTACCTTTTTTATTTGAAACGCCACTAACCGGAATTACAGTTTTTAATTTTTAATTTGAAATATCTTTGAACCGCTGACATATATGACTACGTCTCATTGAGTGATTACCTTCCGATACACGAAGGGTCACATTTTATAAAGTCGACGGGAATAATAAACGAAGAAGTCACTGATCAAACACGTAATTACAGGGTAATGTTTTAAAAGAAAAGTATCGTAAGAATACAATATCGGTTATTGAATTGACCTCTCTTGAATTTTTGTGCTCCTGCTAAACTCGGATATTTATAGGTTTTAAGTTATGGGATAGAATTAATATACCACTATACAGAGATGTGCTTTATTTCAAATAAATCCATTTCAAATGGAAATGCAAAATGGGTATTTTCCATTTTGCATTTTAAATGCTTTTCTAAAAACCATTTTGCATTTTGCATTTTAAATGCTTTTCTCAATGCATTTTCCATTTTAAATGCTTTTTTGCAACATTCTTCCTACTACCTCCACTCATTTTTTTTCATAAGCCCCAAATATCAGTCGGTCCTCAACCTCGCTATGAGAGATAATTTACATTTATCAAGTTGCTCCCTGGTAGGAGTCCTGGCAATTGAGTGATACCATTAAAAAAAATACTGATTTAAATACTAAACATGGGGCCATGACGCTGTAATATTAAATGTTAGATATGCAGTTTCTATGTTTTCACGTTGGCAACATTAGTCCCGCGCAAATTTTTTGTGGTTTCATAATCTGTAGGCGTGGTGTTTTTGGATTTACCATCATGTAATATGCTTGTTCTTCATTGATATCCATTATTAAATGACAAAATTGTTTAAAAATTCTTTAATTATTTTAATTGTTTGACCTGAGAAACCATTTCGCATTTTCAATGCATTTTGAAAATAGGTATTTTGCATTTTGCATTTGAAATGCTTTTCTAAAAGCCATTTTGCATTTTGCATTTTCAAATGGAAAAGTTTTGACCCATTTCCATTTTGCATTTCAAATGGTTTTGGGTACCCATTTTGCACATCTCTGCCACTATATAATAAAAAAATATCTACATAAATAATAATTGCAATTCTGTGAAAAGTTGACCTCGCGTTCAAAAAAATATGTTTTTAATTTTCTTACGTTTAACTATGTGACGTGTACCCGGTGTTGCTGAGAGTTATTCTTATTAGATAGACATATTCAATTCCGCAGTACATCATTTTGATGTAACTCATAAGGTTTAGCCAGCATTAGCAATGTAAGCGCCCGAAATAAAAATTCTACTACTTGATTACAAAACATGGACTTTTAAAAATATAACATTCATGTATTTTACATATAAGCCTTCCGGGGGAAATTCCCTAAATTGTAAAAATTTTATACTATTTACGAGTATTTAGAGATAAATCAAAAATTTAAAAACCTCTGAAATTATAAGATTTTTTAGTAGGTACTTAAAAACCTACATAAATCATATATTTTATGTAACTTTTTTAAATTTAAAATAAGAAATTATACAATTTATCAAAGAAACGTCGCTATTTTAATGACAATTTTTTTCCAAAACTTTCACAGGAACCATATTACATTACAAGATCGAATAAAAAGTCCAAGTAAACACGACTATTTAACTGAAACAAGAATCTATACTGAACCATTTAAATGGCTCCCATCTTGAAACGGAAACGGAACGTCCTTACAAAAAAATTTACAGTCAGACCAATTGCAAAACGGTCTAGTTAAAACATGACTTTATGCTCAATCAATGGGGTAGTTTCATAGTTTTTATGAATATTGTTAAAAATCTGTGGAAGATTTAAAGTTTATTTTTCTGATTGCGATTATCGTACTAAAAATATGTCATCTAAATATTTTCATTCATAATTATTGATTTCAAAAACAATCTAAAACCGCACATTCCGAAACGGTTCCAACTGGGTTCAACGGCATTATGCCAGTGTCTGGTAAGGCAGCTGTTACCAACGTAGCCCGGCGTGAGGTCAACGCCGCCAAAATCAAGATAAAAACGAACACGCCGTTTTGGCGGCAAATCAAAAATGGTAAAGGATGGGGCAAAAGTAATCACCCGATGTTCTTGTGCTGTATTTTTTTATGATAAACTTTGGTACTCCTTGTTATTCCGCTTTCTTGCGGAGTAAACCGATTCATGTCTTGTCGATTTGTATTCTGCGTTTGATTACTTCACAAATGTCAAAACCGAATCGACATATGGCGCCATTTACAAAATTTATAGCGTTTTCTAACAGGGTGATTATTTTTGCCCCATTCTATACATTTTAAATCGTATAGAAAATTTACTCTAAAATGCCGATATTTTCGTAATTTTTTTCGCGAATAAAAAATGTAAATATATTCTAATATTTATTTTAAAATTTCCATTTCTGCGAAATTACAATCATCGAGTTTCCGACACAAGCCTGCCTACTTATGGGCAGGAAACAGCGTATAAATAGCTTATCAACCCCACACAGGAAGCCCTGGAACAAATCATTTCCCTCAGAACCTCAGTTTTGGGATGCCTTGTGCATTATAAAAAATATGCAAATTAAAAATTGTGTAAAAATACACATTTGAAACTGCATTTTAACACAATTTTAAAAAATGCTATTCTGACCAAAATATCTACAGTTTAAAAACTGTAGAGATAAATCAAAATCAAAAAATAAAATGCTATTAGAAGATTTGCAAGTAGGTACTTAAATACCTACATAAATATAAACCATATATTTTATGTACCAGTTTTAAAACTGTAGATAGTTATTCAGAATAGCATTTTCTGGCTTTTCTTACATATTTCATACCGAGACACGACAAGGTGCTAGCTCCAATAAAACTCTGTTAAAATCAGAAGCAAATATTATACAGTTTGTCACAAAGTCACGCTACGAGTATTCCAAAACCTTTCTTTGCAAAGAAACGTCTAAGTTACATGCAGCGAAAGTTATTCTAGGAAAAAAGGTCATTTAAATACTGAGCTGGCTCGCTGCACAAATTATGTAAGCTTACCGTATAATTACATTAAGGGTTAATTTATACTACATGTTATTGTACACATTGCATTATATTATTAGCAGGATTTGCAACCTGCAGGTTATCTTAAGGCTTCGTGGTAAGCGTTCGAAGATGGTTTGAAAGGGAGATATGTAAATACGAGTATTAGAGGGAGCGCGCTAATATTAAAAAAACGATAATAATTAAGCGAAAATTGTGAAAATATTTAATAAAAAAATAACCGTTTGGAATAGAGCAAAAATCTCTTGGCAAAGGCTTTAGTTGCATTTAAAGAAACACTGTGAATTTTTTCATGCCTATAACATATTAAATAACCGAACAAAAAGTGTTTATAATTTGCGAATTTTTTCTATCCAGGGAATTTAATATAATTAACGTTTCGGCGTAATAAATTAATTAAAAACCTAAAAAGTTAACGAGAAACTTGTTTTAAATCGATTAAAATTTTGTATGTGGGGGCTTAAGAGAGAGTTCAAACACAATATTCATGTCGAGGAACAAAGAACACGATAATTATTATTTTTCAATGAACCCGTACTAGGGAATGCAATCCCGGAAGAAAATTTCAATCCAGGTATTTGCGGGACTGAACAATCTTAGTCCCGCTGGATCCAGGTATTTGCGGGATCCAGCAGAGTGGACTTAGATATCTAATCAATCGTATAATAAAGACCTCGATCTACCAACCTTGTTTTTAGACTTTTACATTTATACCTATAATAAAACAAGTTCTTTGGGACATTTTAAATGATTTATTAATAGGTATACCTTTAGTTAGACATAGGTAAAGTTTAAGTCATAAATTGGAAAAGAATAAGATTAGACATAAATTAACATAACATACCCGCCTCGGAACAGACTTTGTCTAGTGAGGTGGGTAAAAGAAATCTATGTACACAAATGAAAATAAAATAAACGCCCGGATTGCCGGCACTGAAACTGAAACTGAACTGAAACTTAAATAATAACGTTCACACGATAAACAATATTCTTGTACAATGAGCATCATAAGTTAAATTAAACATTATTTAGGAAATAGCTTTGTAAAAAAGTTAAAGTATTAATTGTGTCATCTGATAAACGGCTTCTGATATTGGACACAAGGTAGCCAGCGGCTGAAAAAGCTCGTTCAGCTTCCACGCTGGAGAGTAACACGTATGAGCTGCGCTTCTCTGTAATCCCGCCAGTCCAGCGGGATACCGCAAAATTTTCGACCGAGATTAGTCCCGCAAAATGTCTGCGGGATCTCGGTATTTCGGGATCCCGGTATACCGGGATTGCATTCCCTAACCCGTACACATAACGATATAACGTCAATAAAGCTTTTGAAGTAAGTACGAGTACGAATATCACAAGACGAATTAATTGTTGACTTAACTGTTGCACATTGAAAAATTCAAATTAAATTAAATACTTAGGAATAATAATAGTCAAAAACCTAAACTGGAAGGATCAAATCAATCTTATAAACAAAATAAGAAAATTAATTTACATATTTTTGAAAATTCGCAATTTCCTCTCATTGAATAATCTAACATCGGTCTACCACGCTATAGTTCAATCAAATCTCCAACACGCTGTACTCAGCCGGGGAGCTGCATACAAAACAAACCTACTCCCTGTTAAAATTGTACAACGTCCGATTATAAAAATAATATTGAAAAAACCAATAGATAATCCAACACACCTAATTTTTTAAGAATTTAAAGTATTCAAATTTAATGACCTTGTCCGAAGAAACATAATAATTCAAATAATGAAATAAAAACAAAATCACAGCTTTTTAACTGAAAATCTTACTCGTCAAAAACATATATTTCCAACACAAAAATGAAACACCACTTTTGTTCGACATCATTAATCTATCTAGGGAAAAAATACTTCATCAATCTACCTGAAAACATCAGATCGATCGAAAACGATAAACACCTACTAAAAGCGATTGAAGAGAAGTTCAATGTAATAATACCACAATGATGAAACTATCTCCTTAATTAATTTTTTTTAGTTTACTTATATTATTTTATATTCAAATTGCCTTGAATCATAATTATAAACATTAAATATTCTTCATCCTGATGCTCAACACACTTTTAAACACAAGCGCCAGCTTCTATAGAAGAGAAACATAAAAAAAACAAAAGCAGTGAAAACTAGTTTTATGGATTATCTTAATTAACATACACTATTATACTGTGTAAATTTATTAATTATTTAATAAAAAATAATAAAAAAATTATACCAAAAAAGACTTAAATCTACTGACCAAAAAATATAAGAATATTTCATAAAAATAAGTAACTGTAGAAAACCAAAATGGTGAGTTTATTTGATTCTGGTGCAAAGAAGTCACCATTACTTGTCATTGAATTGTGAAGTTATGTTGACATGACATGAAAGGGAAAGTGAAATATTCAAAAACCTTTTTTATTCGCGGAATTCATACAACTACGCAAGGAGCGTACATCTTCTATTTTTTTTATATCAACGTCTCTACGTGTGTGCACTATACACTCAAAAACTACTGGTCTGATTTCGCTGAAAAATTCAATGTTTGTTCTTATTAGTGCCTGGGGGGTTTAGGAGGTGGTTTGAATGCTAGAAAAATTCGGGGACGTCCTACGAAGACATAACGCTTTATCTCTGCACTGGAATTAGATACGGAGTTGAATAAAAGTCGATATAATTTAGTTCTTTTAATATTGACATACATTAGTGAACGGTAGAATAAGTCGGGGACACCCAAGAAACAGTGGCGACTCGTGACTTTTGGGTTTGATGGAGCAAAAGTTTGGAAAATTCGATATTATAGATGTTAATTAGTCCAAAACAATTTTTTATTTTTTTTGATATTTTGATTTTTTCGTATGAAGATTTTCAGGAAATCCGTGCTAAAATTGAATTTTCAAAACAAAACCTTTTCAGCTACAAAAACATTAATTATGCCATTTTTCTCATAATCAATGTTTTCTTAATCTTTCAAATTGGCACACCTACTTGGTAGCTGGTTAACATTTACTTGGAGTTGAGAGCTGACTTAACCCTGATCTTCTAAATCACGTCTTGTAAGAACACCTGTAAACTTTCCTCATTCTCTTAGCAGACTCCATTTTATTTGCACCGAGGGTCACTTAACGTGTAGATACTCTGCACAGATTGTCTTAATAAAGTGACGAGGTATCGATAAAATGTTGCAATTGTCAATCATGTAGGTATTCCAAACTGTCAGACAGGGACAGGTAATTGGGTAACAAATCATTTGATTCATATCCGCAATTTCTTTCCGTGTAAATATCTATATCAATAACTGCACTCACCGTATAATCAGCCGGACTAGGCTTGGCCTGCAGCGCATCGAACAGCCCGAGCAGCGCGCGCTCCATGAGGCCTGGGTCTTTGGGACTACCCCCGGCCATGGTGTGCGTCTTTCCCGCGCCTGTCGCCCCGTAAGCGAACACCGCCCCGTTGTACCCCGCCAGCACGTCACGCACCAGCGCGCTTGTCGTAGCCTCGTACACTTGTTCCTGAGAAGAAATAATAAATAAATTAAAATATTGTAAAAAACCATTAAGATATTGTAACGTAATTATTCAATAAATAAATAAATTTAACGGTGAACACAATTGCCGTCCTACTAATTAGATTCTTACACACCGGTTCAACGTTGGTGTGGTAAAGCCGGCCTTGAACCTGGTGTAAGACCGTTTTAAGATGATACCCTAAAATAAAGCCAGAATCCTAACGACGTAAGTGAATAATAATCTTAAGCAGCCGTGCACAAAAATATGAGGCGCGCGGCCCTGGTTTACCGGACAGACCTGCGGTTGAATTTGCCCAATCAAATGTTTAAAATAAAGTGGGAATCTTAACGACTTAAGTGATGAAGTCATGTAAAAATAATATTCGGCTCACGGTCCAGCATAATGGAAGGATCTACGGTCGATTTTGCCCTTGCAGGCTTAGAAAATCGATCTTTCCGTGAGTTTATTTTAATTATTTCTGATGAAGGTATTACTAAAATCTTTAATGTTTCTAGAGGGATCCCTCGGCAAGTTACTAATTCATCGTCTAGAAAAATTAAATCTGGTGCTCACCGCTAATTTTATGTAAGGTCCTATTTTATTAATCTTAAATATAAATAACTTACATTCTTGGGGCTCCCTCTAGAAACATTTGAGATTTTAATAATGTGTTCATCAGAAATAATTTAAATTTGAAAGTCGAGCAAACCCCGGTTATTAGATTCTTATATCGCCTAAACCAAACAAACTCTATGGTAACAAGCAAAGGTTTGATATTTACACCGCGTTTATAAGTAAGGGGGTTAGTCTATATTTTGGATACAATTAATGTGAAAGTATGACATGAATGTATACCAGTTCTACAATAGTAAGACAGTGTAATAAACTTTTGCAACCCCTTATGTGAGTAAATCATTTTATTATTATTATTTAGGTTCGTCGTTATAACCATTAAATATTTTCATAGACCTTTGCCAACCCATGTTGTCTATAATTATTTCAAATGGTCATCATAAATTTCTAAGCAAATTTCATTCGAGATATTTTTGAAAACCCACAGCTAGTTCTAAATTAGGTCAGAAGTTATAAAACCTCGCGTGTGAAGATGGAAGGTTCACCTTCCCGACAAAGGGTATTATAACATTTCAATTCTTTTGACCTTCCTTCACTTTGAAATGATAACCCAAAGATTATTATATTTGTAACGTATTCGCAATAAAAAGATAGACCCACTAATTTTATTTTGGCCATTTTAAACCAATATGCAAAATTAACACAAATATAACATCAACTCTGATCAATTGGTCTGAGGGTCGATTTCCAACGAAATTCTTATGTATTTCAATTAAAAAATATCTGAAACATAATCTTTTATTTTCAAAAGCTTCTAAGGATTTTGGTCCGGGGAATAAAATTCGATGATAAATCAAACAATAATGCTTACTGTTGTACATCTTACAATATTTTCAGGCCTATTGTTACTAATCACAATTTTAGATTCTAACTACATTCACCTACCTTTTAAGTAAATTTACTAAAATTCAGTTTATTTGTACCGTTTTTTAATTAAATTTCACATTTGTTTTCGGAAATAAATTAATGTAAATCTTGGAAATGGAAATTAACCAATTTTCCGACATCCGATCGAGCTGAAACTCGGCAGATGAATTCGCTGTCAATGACAATGCATTCTGTCAACTCTTGGTGGCAATCACGTTTGAAATTTTTTAAAACATTTAAAAATCGATTTTGAATTTCCATTTTGTTTTGTGAATGAATGAAAGAGTGCAAATCTTAGAAGTGGAAATTAACCCACTTCCCAACATTCGATCAAGCTGAAACTCGACAGATAGACTCGTCGTCGACGATAATGAATTCCATCAACATCCATTTTGATGGCAAACGCGGACATATGCGAATTTATTTGAAATTCGATGACATTACTACAGTTAATATACGAAATAAATATTATTCAAATGGGATTTGGCTAGGTTAGTAGAGCTTTTGAGTCCCTAGGTAGCAAGGTTCAATCCTTAAAAAAAATATGAAAAAATTATTTTAAAGACATTTGAAAACAAATGTATTATATTAAAAAAACTGGTTTGCTTTTTTGCTATTTTTAGTTTTTTATCTGTTATATCAAAATAATCTAGTAACTATTGCATTATTAAAGTTTATTATTTAGGTTTATTATTATGCTATTTTCAGTTAATTATTTAAGTAATTTCTTATCTATCTCATTAACTATAATAGGGAGTAGCTCTCCCCAATTCAAACACGAGAATTAATTTATCGATTGAGTTGGCGAGTTTTATTAAAAAATATATACACATTTTGTAAATAGATTTAAGAACACGCAGCATTTTTATAAATTTATATATATTATGTACATCTATATAAATAAAAATGTTCGTTTGTTCAAAATCTTAAATCTCCGATAGTTCTTCACCAATTGCTTTGAAATTTTGACACAACATTCGAATACGCGTGTTTTTATATATTTTTATTATATAGATGCCTTGTTTTTTTTTAAATAGCGCCAACTGTTGGACGTTAAATCAACACGCACTCTTGTTTCTCTATCTGCACGGACAGACTGAGTCACAGCAACGCGTGGCGGGGTTCAGCTTGTTAAACAATAATAAAATAAAATAAATATATAAAAACGGTTTATATTAACAGATTTTTTTTTAAATTTCTGTTGCATTTAAAAATTCCGCTTTATACCAACCTCATTATATAAATAATAAAATTAAATATTTTAAAATCAGAATCCGGTTGATCTCAATTTTGGTGGACAATGGGGTGAATTAATAGCTTGTGAAAATACGTTAATAATGTGTGGAAGAATTCAAGTATCCATTTCTGATTATCGTAGGTACTATAAATTTGTTCATTCGTAATGATTGATTTAAAAAACGATCTAAAACTGAAACAGTTCCAACTGGCCGAAACGTTACATAGAAGACGTCATTATGACATGGAAGATTTAATGTTTATGTTTCTTATTATGATTATCGTGCTAAAAATATGTTCATTCATAATTATTGATTTAAAAAACGATCTATCATCGAAACGGTTCCAACTGGCCACAACGTCATTATGACCTAGAAAACTCCAATGGCTGTCACGAACGTCGCACGTCGTGACATCAATTCACGCATAAAAACGTCACATTTTAAATCTTTATAGATAATGTATTTGTTTCCAAATACCTTCACTATCGTATTTTTTTCTTATTTTTTGTATAATAAAAATACCATATTCAGTCAGATTAACTTTATTTACTTTCAGGGCGCAGTATTAAATGTCTCTAGGGGTATTGTTTGTTTAACATTAGAGTATTTCATATCATTATATATTTACAATGCAATTTACCTTCAATAACTTCCAACTGTCCAGATCGAATGGGACTATGCCGTTCCAAAAAGGAACTTCAATCAATGGTTTAAAAAACATACTATATTCATATAGATCAGAGGTCCTCAAATTTTTTTGTCCCGTAGACCACGTGCCGATTTTTTCTGTTTTGGGTAGATCCCTACTTTCTCCATTACTCTACTAATTTTGGAATCTACTAATTACACGAAAGGCTTAAAAGGCTCTCGTGGACCCAAATTTTACATTTCATGCACCCCAATTTTGTTTCCAACGAAAATATCCGATGAGCTTATTCGTGAATTTGACCACAAATGAAGATGTTTATAAGATCAAAGGGGTGAATTACAATGTTAGAACTTAGACTTACAATGTTAGACGATATGTATGTTTCATAAATTTAAGCACATTTTGAAGCAGAAAGCTTGCATGTCTTGGTTGCGTGTGAGGTAATAAACATATTAATAGGCGTTCGGTTTTAATCTACGAATACATTTAAGCAGTGTACTAACACATAATAAGAAATTAAAACAATTTAAATAAATTTATGAAAATACTTTAAGAATTTTCGCATTTAGTGTATTTTAATCAATAAACGCAGCTTGAAATTGTTTGAGCTACGTTTAGGGACTAGTTACGAATTATGAATACCCAGGTGTTTCAAAACTTTCCTTTTACCCCTGCTACCACACTGAGAAAAAATCGTATTGCTGATTTATTAAAAATATTTTAAAATTATTGGTAATCCGGTTGAAAAGGGGATTGCAAGCCGTTTACTAATAAACTTTTAGTAAATTCGTAATAATATCGAAACACGTGTTCACAACCTGCGTTTGGCTTGATAATATATAATGACTAAATGCGAAAATGTTAGGAATTTTATGAACACGTGTTCCGAGACACATTGGTATTTTACTATAAGTGTATCAGGAAACCTATCAATTAATTCGTTACGGGCCTAATGGTAAGTTTTGAAACAGTGAAAAATAAATGAATAAAAAAATTGGGTAGTAGTTGAACATTAAAAAGCAAAGGGCCTTCGAAATCTACAGCTAAAAACAGAATTTCAAAGCATTACAATTAATTCAATCAAAAATCAATTTAAATGATAAATCACTTCAAAGAAAGAACATACAAATTCAATTTATCATGGAATCATTTGTTCGAATTTCCTATCATTATAAAAAGATACGCCTTTACCATAAATACTTATATTTTTTCAAATTTCGAATAAATCAACGTCAGTTTGTAAAAACCCTGAAACAAAAGTACCTACCTAATTATTATCTGACGAGTAATTTAGCACCGCGACGCCAAAAAAAATGATTTCGATATTATTTCTAGGTCTGGGCCAAATGACTTCTAAGCTATCACTCGATCAACCTCCCTTTCTCTGACATTGAACTCTGAACCTTCAATATTACCTAAAACAAGGCAATACCACCCGTGAAATAACGGTGAAGGAACACCTACTAAATAAAAACACGCGTCAATAAACTTCGAGGTGAAGTGGGTAATTCAGTGATTACCCTAATTTTATTGGTAAGCCGAGAACGGAAATGAGAAATTTACCGTTATCCCGCCGTCGACCAAAATACTGATTGCTTTTTACATTATTTTATTTATAATTTACGAAGTTATATATTTACTGATTTGATAATTGTGACCTCTGACGACGTAAAAAGAACCTAAACCTAAAAGGAACGCGATAAATGTAACCTTCAGAATAAGGAACTTGAAGAACTGAATGGCGTAGAGGAAGAGCAATTGATGTTATTCAGTGATGATTTAGAAAAATCAAGAGAAAAACACTAAACTTAACAGCGCAATGCAAAAAACCGAGGAATTGAAAGAATTTGATAAAATTTAAAAATCTAACTCTGAAAAACGCTTCAATAACATTCCACATCCAACACTCAAAAACTAACTACACACAATATACATTTTTCAGAATCACGTGTACAAAATAACACGTGCAGAAATTCTGGGACTAACTACCTATTCCTCTTTGCCCAGAATACTAATGGAGGGAAACAATTATACCAAGTCAGTGAACATCTTCAATTTATCTAAACAAATATAAAATGTTGTTAATGAAGCAATTCAGTTATGTACAATAATTAATGTATATTTCTTAATATTATGATTTAAAAGCCCCGAAAAAGGGCGTTAATTAATAAATTTAAAAAAATACAATTACATCTTAACAAACACTGATATTTACTTATTGGGTATTAGAAAAAAAATCAATCGGTTGTTCAGTTGTTTGTAAGATTTTAAAGTTTTTTTTATGCTTCCGATTTTGTTGTCCGGGTTAAATCTTCCCCATAGGAAAAACTAAACCCTTCCACACACTTTTCCACAAATGATTATCTAGTCAATCAACACTATGCAAGTGCATTATACAAGTAAAATAAATACAAGAACAACAACACGTCAACTTACCAGAGATCAAATGGGAAAAAAAAATTCACCGACTCCAGATATTTTCATATCAGAGGGTTCGGCTCGGTAGAACTCCTAACATGGCCTATAAATCCTACTGATCCCTCAACATAAATATTTAAAAAATCTTCCGTTATCCTACATGTATTCAAAATGACCGACTTTTGCATCTTTATATATAAATTTTTTGATAAATCTAATACGTCATTTTCATTACGTGCATTTTTCTCTTTTTATTTTCTTTTTTCTTTGATCATTTTGCTAAAATCTTTACACTACATTATCTATCTATATGTGTTTTTTAAATTTACTTATTATGTCATTTCCACTATACCAGTATATTTTCTTTTAGGATCTTTTATATAATATAAATCTTATGCGGAAACTAACGTTGGTTCTTGTAATTATCAATGCTCTCTAAGATAGTTTCTATGGTCCTATGCCGTAGACGAAAATAGACATCTGCTCATAAATTCTCAGTTCATTTTAATTTATAGGTGCCTATGATTAGAGAGAAAAACATATAATATTTTTAATAAAATATGGAGTTTGATAACGGAAATTTCACCGCAATATCAATTTGCTTTACTCTCCCAGAAATTTGGAATTGCCTCATGTTTAGTGATTACTTGAAGGATGAATTAAAATAATATGGACCATAACTAAATTCAGTAGAACTTTGCAAATCTAATCACAAATAGGCTTCTCGCACGATGTTAAACTTTGAAGTTTAATGGCGAAAACGCTTTAAATGTTTGGTTTCTTCACAGTTTTAGCGCTATCGACTAACAAACTTACCAATTGAATCAGAAAACTAGGATAGTCAAATAAACATGAAAAATATCTTTGCAAACCAATAATGAATAACAGAAAAAATTGTAATTTACTGACTTAAAGATCGCCACACGAACAAAACTGAATATATCCAACAATAATAGACTAATTGTAATTTACTGAATTAAAAGATCGCCACACGGACAAAACTGAATATGTCCAACAATAATAGACTAATTGTAATTTACTGACATAAAAGATCGTCACACGGACAAAACTGAATACTTATAATAATATTAATAACTTAAATAAAATAAAATACCACGAGTAGAACACATCGAGGCCTTTGAAATAAATCTATCGTTTTTTTACAAGCATTTTTATAAGCCTTTAAAAAAATGTGTCAGAAATATAAAACTGCTTTAAAGTTCAAAATCTTCTATTTACGAATCCATTTTCAATTATGGTTTTGTTGTATAGTGTGGCAAATTAAGTTCTTTAGAAAATTATCGTAAAACATTTAAATATTTGTGCCTCAACTTCGCAAAATAAAGTAAAGCACACTTTTTGGCGATGTTTTTTCACTTTCATAAATCTACATCTACATAAGGAGTGTTATTGTTAGCGGGCCGAATCCAAATATTACACGTCGTGGTGCGTCGCCTTAAAAAAGAATCACTCTTGACTAATTTGGTGTGTTGACTTTACTTTTACGTTTACCTAACCAATTTAACTCTAAATACATCTTCTATAAATTGAATTAAAGTGTCATTTTAATAATTAGTAATTTTACTAATATTTTAACAATAATTTAAAAATAGATTCTATGAACAGAAACAAAAACATAAATAATATTATAAAATCTAAATCCTGTATAACATACATTTGTGTGTATTATTCAGTGTTAGTTATACGGCGACCATTTTCTTATATTTTGCGTATAGTAAATTAAGAGGAAGCTACAAGCCAAAAATGTGTGAATTCTTGGTAAGAACTATATTGTCTTATATCGTCAGGAACATAGGTAATAGGCATTAAAATCGCTTGGCAAACGGAGTCTAGAAACATTCGATTTCAAGCGCAAAAGCGGTTTTTATTTATTTTGTAAGGAATTTCATAAGAAAGCAAAAAAGTTAATCAAAGGAAACTGTCACAGATAATTTTGGCCATAATACTTTATTTTTTAAAGTTGTTTCATTTATGCGTTCTTACATTTTCATCGAAAAAGTACATTTTGTAGTAGTTTATATTTATGTTTTATACTGAGTAACTACATTTTTTATTTGAATACTACTCAACGGCAACGATAGGAAAAGCTTCAATTTATCTAAAGCATCTTTTTGATATTCATAATGTAAACCAATTCGTTGTAAAGATTAATCGAAAATAGTGGTTTAGCATTAAGCTTCGCCTTTAAAGGTTTTTTTTCTTACTAACCTGTGTCGATTCCTCTCCAAAGGCTCTGTCGTATGTGTAGATTTTTTCTGGGGCGCGTTTTCTGGGTCCTTCGCGAGTCGCTTCTTCAAAAGCTACTGCCTGAAAAAAAACGTTGTTTTTAAAAATTATTTTCACAAAGTAGATACAGCGAAACAACACGCTTTCAGATACAACGCACAACACATAAACTTGTCATAGGCAGCGGCTTCCTCTTTCGTGCAAGAACCTCTTTTGGAAGTGTTGAGGTTTCGTTCAAGAAAACCTGTAATTTGTTAGAAGTGAATGAACAAATGATTATGTATCATAAACGCTCTTAGTAACAATTTGAAATAACGATCGCACATGCAGTTATATTGTATTTTAAATATATTCCGTCTTACTAATTAATTTCTTAAACGTCCGTTCAACGTAAGTGTGGTAAAGCCGGCTTCGAGCCTGGTTTAAACAGTTTTAACCAAACAAACGCCATTGTCATAAGCCAAGTTTTTCACTGTTCTGGCCTTACTTCTTAGCCTTCTTGGCCTTAGTGATATTTAAACCACGTTTTTAGAAAGGCTGATTATGTTTATGGCTTGTGGACATGAGCCAAGAAGAGTGTTGGCCTAGGAGGCTAGAATATAAGTATTACAAATCCATTCAAAATAATTTAGAAAATATTATTTATGTAAGTATAGGGGGTACGATTCTGGCACCCGGTACGCAATCCTACAGATTTATCTAGGTATAGGGATACGATTATGGCATACGGTACACAATGCTACAGATTTATGTAGGTATAGGGGTACGATTCTAGCATCCGGTACACAATCCTACAGATTTATGTAGTTATAGGGATACGATTATGGCATTCGGTACACAATCCTACAGATTTATTTAGGTATAGGGGTAAGATTCTGTCACCCAGTACACAATCCTTCAGATTTATGTAGGTATAGGGGTACGATTCTAGCATCCGGTACACAATCCTACAGATTTATGTAGGTATAGGGATACGATTATGGCATCCGGTACACAATCCTACAGATTTATGCAGGTATAGGGGTACGATTCTACCATCCGGTACACAATCCTACAGATTTATGTAGGTATAGGGGTACGATTCTAGCATCCGGTACACAATCCTACAGATTTATCTAGGTATAGGGATACGATTATGGCATACGGTACACAATCCTACAGATTTATGTAGGTATAGGGGTACGATTCTAGCATCCGGTACACAATCCTACAGATTTATGTAGTTATAGGGATACGATTATGGCATTCGGTACACAATCCTACAGATTTATTTAGGTATAGGGATACGATTCTGGCATCCGGTACACAATCCTACAGATTGATAAAGAAAATAAATATTGTACAAATAGTACATTTTTGTGTCATGGATTTGACTATGACGCAGAAGTACCAATAAAGCATCGTATGTGTATTTATTTACGTTTGTGTGACGGAAGCGTTGTTTTATCCCTGATAAAGCTCATGTGACAAGTACTCGATTCACCGGCAATGTCAATATGGAAAATTCATATACTTATTCAGTTAATTCTCAATTAATAATTTTGGATGCGGACATGAGTACCGCCGCCCCGGTAACCATTAATTTGACTACCAACACCTCTGCTACAAGTCACCCCAGGTGGTTCGTTTACGTTGTACGTTTGGTATTATAGCAGGGAGGCCCAGACTGTCCAGTTTCATGGGGTGAGATTTGTCCAGGTCTTGGCGGCGGATGCGTCTGGGCCCTAGCTGCGTGTCGGGCCGAATCGGGAGAGGCCGATTGAGGGAGGCCCTGTGACCTCTCCATCCGGACTCTCTCGACACATCGCCTTCCCGTGATTCTCATGTCCGTCACTCCTGAACGAACTGACCCCCAGATACCTTTTGCCTTCCCATCCCAAAACTTTCTCTCCTTCTTTTTCTTAAAAAGACCCTCCACACATCATTCCCAAAGATGACATAGGCCCTGAAAGAAATTATTTTCCTCAGGCCTCCTGTATGAAGAGAATGTGAAAAAAAGAGAGACTATTAAGACATCATCCTTTTCACTATAATTCCTAATCGTCATCAATTCCATGCCATGTATGGTTCAATGAAATCCGTCTAGCAAATTCAATGTGCATGTTATCTACACATTATAATGCCTGAAAGTAAAAAATGATTATATTGGTTTGCTCATTATTAATGTGTAAACTTTCCACCACAATCAAATTGTAAAATTTCACATCAACAGCCAGCACTTCATTATTCATGAGAATTTAATTGTTCTCATACTACTCAACAATATTAACAGAGACCAATCAATAAAAATAATGTACCACCACAGACAAATTATTAGCGTTTTTTTAACCCATAGTAGAGCTCTTTTGACTTCATAATTAGGACAATGTACTGAATTAAAGGATAGATAATTAGCTTTGATAGTAATCAATAAAAAATACACAACCACAAACAAATAATTGTTGGCACCGGTTTGATTGAATCCATAGAAAAAACATTGGTAACACATTTTAGCTTAGGACAATGTACCAAATCAAATGATAGATAATTATCTTTGATATCAATGCATAGTTAACCTTTGACTTACAGAGAAATTCCAGAATAGACCGGTCTGATAATTTAGCATTCGACGGTAAAGTTGATTGCTATCCTCAAACAGTTTATTTTTGTTATGTGACACCTCACAAGGGCGCCCATATACATATGTACTATGTACACATTGTACAGTGTAAACGCAGAGGAGCTATGTCGCCACCCGGTTGGGATAGGTTACGAGGGATTTATTAATGTGGGTCTTGAAAAGGCCCGGATTATATGAATGAGGAAAAACGGATGCCGGTAGCTCGTTCCACATACGAGCCATCTTACACAAAAACGAGTCTAAGAAGTGGCCAGTTTTCATGAAGCTAACATCAACTGTTAACGGTTGTTCCGCTCGTGAACCTCGAGTTTCACGCACGTGCACCAGTGCACCGGTGCCCCGGGATCAATGCTGCTAGCTCATTAGAGCAGACTACATTAAAATACCTGTAGAACATACTCAGCATACCCACATTGCGTCTGTGCAATAGAGATGACATTCGGTCTGTTAACAATTGATTCTCAATCAGCCGGACCGCCCTCCTTTGCTCAGAATCAAGTAGGTTTATCAAGTATTGTCGGGCTCCAGCCCAGAGGGGGCTCCCAAATTCAATTTTTGGACGTACTTGAGATTTATATAGAAGAATCCGCTAGCTCTATAGAATATGCCCAGTTTATTGGAAGCCAGATTTACTCGGGCTTCTATAGATCCCCGATCCGTGCGCCGGTATGATATACTTTATAGAGTCTTTATTGAGGAGGGTGCCTCCATAAAATTGTACCAGACAGTCATTGATCTCCCTCTTTGCCGAATTCAGACACGCTTGGTATTTTGAGACGTTGAAACCGACCAAGTCGGCCTTACCCCTGGCACGAACCTTTTCGAGGTGGTGGACAACTTTTTGTCTCAAAACTTCCCGAGCTGTTCGGACATCATAAGTGGAAGGAGGCTTTTCAAAAAGATAACCCTCATAAACGGCGCTTTCTTCAGCGTAGCAATTGATTGGTGCACATTCAACAAGATGGTTGATGTGCAACAACAGCGTCGGCGATAGCACAGATCCTTGTGGCACCCCCGCATTAATTTGGTGTGGAGAGGAAAAAGAGCTTTAAACTGCGGGTTGAATTATTCTTCCTTTGAGAACATTTGCAATCCAACTATCCAGGGTTCATGTTCATGGAAAATTACAGTGATATTATTATAGCACTCAACATAAACAAATACCACATTCTACGTTATTATATGAGTATCATTCATTAAGTGAGAATTTAATTTATATTACAAAGAGCGTACAGCACATCGTTGGTGATTATTTCGAGTTTACGCTTAAAGAAATCCTGATGTCCTTGTGGCGTATTTCGAGAGACATTCGTGGTACGCCCTAGAACATAGAAGATTGCATCTAGTACCTACGAGAATAATATCGAAGACGCGTAGAGCCACTACAATCGTCGGGAATATTCCCGGCTGTGCTGAACGCGTGCGAACTTATATAAGTGTAACGGCGGAGTGCTACCACGAAGTTTATCGGCGAGATGCTTTTACATCCCGTAATACGTAAATCTCATTAATAAATTAATACTGATAAGCGAATTCAATTATATGGTTTTTCAAAGACTACGTAACTAAAACTGTATACTAATACTAACATATTAAATAACAAATCAAAACGTGTTTTTTAATAATTTTCAGAGCTTACTTTGCGATTTTTTTCTATCTAAATCACGTTTCGGCAAAACAAATGTTTAGATACTATATTCAAAAATAACATATATTTTTTTTGGAACTTAAAAACTTAAAGAGTCAACGAGAAACTTGTTATAAATCTGTAGAAATTGGGTATGGGAGGTCTTAACGAATGCCGACGGATTTCGACATAAATTATAAACTCGCCTATCGGAGTTCGGTAATTTATTAGGCCCTGTACTTAACTCGGTACTTAGTTACTTTAAAATCAATTTATAGAAAGTGTGGAATGAGTTAAGTGGGTGATTTGCAATTTTCACTTACCTTGTCATTGATGACGTGTATAACCCTTTGTGTCTCCCCCTTGTTGAGTGGCCTCACCCTTACGGCGACCTGAACAATTACAAAACAAACACAAGTCAATAACATTATCCATTCTATCCAACCAACTAATAAACTAACACCTCATTGCACTGAAAAGGTCTAAAGGATCTATTGTGGAAATTGTTTGAGTAGCTGGCAGTTAACTCTTTGAGAGCCAGAAGTGCCTATCGGATACGAAAAATGTGTACCCGCTGAAGGCCACCGTGTCCGACGGGCACATTCAAAATATACTTTCTTTTCAAAAGATTATGAATCGTAAAAAAAATTATAGCCTACTTATTCGATTGGCAACACAATAAACAATGGGATAATTGCTTTTCGTTTTGTAAAGAGGAGCCATTTTAAAATACGTAATATCAAAGTTACTACTGCGTCATTGTTCAACGCGCAGTTTGTGTAGTTTGTTGTGTGTTTTCTTTATTTTTTCAATGTGAAAACCACCTATTTAACTTCATGGAAAATATAGTAAAACTTGAAGAATATTTTCGTATTTCTTTAAAATATTTTTTATTACATGAGAGACATTAACATTTCTCAAGATACAAGTAGCTATTCTGGGGAAACCAATTATGGTAGATTTTATACTCTTTTTTATTAACACATTATCTGGAAAGACGATAGAATTTACATAAACATAATTTTGCAAAGAACAAGTAAGGTAACACACGACGGAGGTATTATTTCGCGTTCCGGAGGTTAAAGAAAAATTTAAGTGTGCATTGAATGTGAGAGAATTGTAACAATGGTTTGCTTGATAAACAGCTGATCGTGATATTTTAAAATGTATTCAGTACATGCTATTACATTTCTTGTTGCGATACCATTCATTATTATATGTTACGGTTAATTTGTAACTCTTTTTACTATTCGGGTCGTAGAAGCAACCAGTTCTCATGTGACAAATGTCAATCGTGTACAAATGTTGGGCCCTCGTTTGGCTTGTTTCCCGATTATGCACCGGTTCCAAAGGGATCGATGACGCTAGTTCCTCGGAACATCCTCCATTTTAACCGGTAAAAGAAGGACAGCATATCTACCTGATGTGCTGTGCTCTAAAGATTGCAAGCCGTCTGTTAAGATAGGGGAATCTATCAAATGGACCGCCCGTTTCTGCAGAGTCAAGGGTTTTTCAGGTATTTTGGGGCTCCAGTCTAGAGGTGGCTGCCAAATTCAACAGTAGGGCGTACTTGCAATTTGTACAGGGTCAGCAGTTGTGTACTATTAAAGTATCTGCGGGCCCTGTACAGTACACCCAGCTTCTTTGAGGATATCTTGACTCTGGCTTCGATGGAACCTCCGTGCCTTAGCTGGTCAAAGTTACACCAAGCATATCAATGGAAGGCGTGTTGGGAAGTTTGTTTCCGTTGAAGGAGAATATATTGTCATTTCGATCCCTTTTAAACGTAATCAGACATGGGTCTTTGAAACATTGAATTCGACTAGGTTATTCTTTCCTCTTCCCCAAGAGGAAACCCACTCAAGTAACCGTCCATTCTCTACTTCAAAACCCTCCTGGCTGTTCTAGTTTGCGTATCCTTTGGTGACTTGTCAAAAAAAAACTATCATGGACTGTCATCCGCGTTAACAGTAAATTGGTGTAAACGAAAAAAGGTCTTTGAAAAATAAACAGATAAATAAACTCTTTCTCCTAGCTGTCCAAAATGATAATTTTCATTTAATGGCCGTGGACACAAAGCTCAAGAAATACGGAAAACATTTTAACGGTATGCTATGGAAAAGGTAAGCAAAGGATGCGAAAATCAAATAATAAATACATTTTTGATTTCGAAACATTCCGAAAAAGGTCATTAAAAAAACTAGGACTCCAAATAAAAAACCAAACTTAATAATGATACTTTTTAAAAATGCCTTCGTAATGGAAATTTCTACTTTTATTTTAATGAACGCATGTCCACCCCGTAATTCTATTTTTAAACCCTCAACGTGACGATCTTGGACTTTGATAAGTTTATAAAAATGCTTAAATCACATTAATTTTATTCGAAAATGGATTTTAGTACACGGACAAAAACAATTGTTCATACCCATAGACTAAAATACATCAATGTTCAAACTACTTCCCCGCTCCGTTGCAATACCTGGTGAAATAGTTTTTCGATCTTTGCAAACAAAGTAATACCTTTGTGTTTTTTTAAAGTGGAAGACACTTTTTGATGTCTAGCAAATTTTACATATGGAGGTATTTAAAAACAAATTTCTTTTCAATTAAAACAAAGATTTCTGTAAACTCTTGTAACCGCACTAGGCTTGCTGTTTTCACATAAATATATATTTTTTTGGTTGATGTAAATACCTAATTGTAAAATATTGTCTAATGGGATTTTTCACGACAGAGGAAGGACAAGCTTTCTTAAATTATTTACAATCAAATTCTACACAAATAATAAACAGATCAATGAAATTATTCTAGTGGTATGGAGATGGTATCTGTTTTAAACTAACTTTTTTTTTTATAGTGAATATCTCACAAGAGTCCCAACTGCTCCCGTCTGGAGCCAGTGAGACTATGGCATCCCCAATTGGGGGATGTTGTGAGGCTGAAGGTAAGTGGGGAAGGGAAAGAGGAAGGTGGGGAAGTACCTGGCTATTCACATCTAGTCACTAAACACGGCTAAAGCCATTTGGAGCAACGTTTCAATTCTGAATGGTGTTCTTACACCAGGGCGATACTGGTAGTATCTTCCACTCTGGAACGTGCCGCAAATATACTATATATTATTTTAATTAATTAATTGTGAAATAACACAAATTAATCAAATGAAATTTATTTGCGCACGCCGGGTTCGAACCCGCGACCTTCGGAATGGCAGTCCAATGCGTTACCACTGGCCTATGCCTAAATAGTACAGCCCACATGATTTTAATAGGGAAATTGTGTTGATGTGCTATTGATGTTAACAAACTATTACTTGGCACTGATAAGTAAAAGTTCTCAATGTAAATCTTACATGAGCTAGTAATATAAATATCCCAGGCATATATTTATCAATTTAATTGAGTTAAAAGCGTTCTAATCTGATGGTGCCGGTTCGAATGGGATTGTATTTATACATTTTCTTATGAAAGTATAATGCAAGGTCGGCGGCAAGCGTGTCAAACGAGGCAGGAAGCTAATATTCGCCATTTTTAAACTATTGCGGGGGTCGAAGCTCCAACATGCAATAATTTACCGTCGATGACACATCAACTAACGTAACATGAAGTCAGTATGGACGCCCTAACAATTACAAAACCAAGAAGGTAGGTACTCGTTACTGTAACATAATTAAAACTTACTAATTTCGGTTTTAACTCCGCCTGTCTGTCTGTAATTCCTTTTAAATTAACTGTAGAATTTTCGCTCTGAATTTAAGTATAGTTTTCCAAGATGTAACTATTTGTTTAAACAAATTCACACAGAGAAAAATTAGTGATGTTGATTTATTAAATTCCTGTTAAAAACAAAATTGCAGGCCGTTTCCTTACTAACTTTTAGTACATTCATAATACATCGTAACACGTGTTCATGCACCTGCATTGGTCTTGATAAAATACAATGACGAAATGCGAAAATATTAGAATTTTTGTAAACAGGTGTTCCGACGCCGCGATAATATATTTTTGTTTTACTGAAAGTTTATTAGGAAACCTGTCAATTAATTAGTAAGGCCTGCAATACCGTTCTTAACCGTATTGCAATATTTTATATCAATGAGTTTTCTCCGTGCAGACAAGCTATAAAGTACCTACCTATTTTACGATATTTTAAAGTAAAATTATATTAATCGTCGTTTTCAAAATTTGGAAACATTTTATCCCGTGATTTTTCAAGGGCGGTAAACGTCAAAATGGGAGTCTGTCGACCGAAACGAAATCCCAGGAGCACAGAAATGTCATAGGGTAATTTGTGTTAATTCCCGCAGTAGTAGTGCTATTAAAAATGATATTATGTAAAAATAATAACGTCAAAACAGACCTGTCAACAAGAACAAAATGCCAGGAGCACAGAAATATGATTGGGTATTTTTTCCATCCGGTTTTTATTATAAACATTTATTGCTCAGTGACAATGGTTATTAAAAATCACATAACGAGGAAACCATTTATATTTTTTTAGATATTTGTATTTATCTTTTAATTTTCCGGTGATTTTTCACTGATCTGCGCTAATTTAATTCATAATTTAAATTTATGGAAAATTCGTAGGTATCACAAATAACATGTACACATACAAGTAGTTGTTCTTTAACCTTATCGTGTTTGTTTTAGGGGTGAAAAGCATTTTCTCACGGCATTTTCTAGCCAACGAAAACTTTAAGGGCGACAATGTCATTCGTCGAATTTGGGAGATGTTTTAATTGCGGTATGAAGAGGGATAATATTTTTAAATACACAATTACGCCAATTTGGAAAGTGATCTGTGCTCTACGAGATTAATATGTTAAATAACGCTGTATAAAATTATATAATGATAATATTATTCACTTTTTTTCAAAATCTGAAAGTGGTGCTACAAACACTATGAGCGGGAAACATTTCGATTAATAACAAGCTAAAGGACGCTCTGGTTTCCTAAATTCACTACTGAATGGGAACGACAATTATTCATTATTTGGAAAATCACACGAGAAAATCGTGTGTTTTGTTATTTCTGAAGTTTGTTCTTATTAGTGCCAGGAGTGTTTAGAGAGTGGTTAAAATGGAAGTCGGGGACGCCCGAGGAAGATTCCACGCATTATCTCTGCACTGGAATGAGATACGGAGTCGAAAAGGCGATACAACGTTTTTCTTTGTAATTATGACAATGTTTTATATATTAGTGAATGATAGACAAAGTCAGAGACACCCGAGGAAGACGTGGATCGATCAAATTAATCAAATACTTGTGTAAAATGTGGCGTACATGATGAAGAAAAAAAGGAGTTGTAAGGAGAATTTATAACTTCAAATTGAAAGGTAGAAGAAGTGGAGGACGCTTAAGGCATAAATGCGCCCAGTTTTCAGGTAGGTACACTAGATTTCACAACCTCAAAACTTTACTCGAAAACATTTATAAACCTGAGCAACTCCGGGTACACGTCAGTAAGTTATATATAAATTATTTCAACTTATGAAATGTGGTTCCAACTACAATAAATGGGGCACTACCATCATGATTTCAATTTATTGCTTTTTCGAATTTAGGACGTTAACTTTAATGAAATGCATAATTCTAATCAAAAGAATTATTTTTGCTTGGTTGTGCAATCATCAAAGCTTTAGTATTATTTAGGTTCAAAAACCTTTACATCCGTTGCGCCCACGTTCATACAAACCGCATAACATAGAATTTTGTGTTAAATTTTCACACGTTTTTGCTGAATTTTTTCGCGACAACTTGTTACCCCGTCTAGAATAATTATTTATTTAGATATTTAAAATTTCTTTTGATGTGAGAAATGAATTATAGTCGCGGAAAGTAGGTATATTCTGCTAGGAAAACTGTGATGATAAGGAATAACAGGTGTTGCGTGTTAGCGAAGGCTGTACCGCATAAAGATAGAGACGGACTTAGCGTTACTCTGAATGGCCCAGTCATTCTAGAGAGAAAAGGTACGTTACGTGGTCATAAATTCTACTAGGAACGTATATGTTGTTCCTTATAGCTTCGGTTGTTTCGTAATAATGTATTTGTTAAAACTCTGTATTCTATTTTTTTTTTTGTATATATTCAATAATATTGTTATTGGGTTTATAATGTTTCAGTTTGATAATGCCTTCAGAGGGCGAAACAGCTGTCACGCGTAATAATAATTACACAGCATAACTTGTTTAAAAATAAACTGTTTTTATAAACCCAATAACAATATTATTGAATATATAAAATTTTTTAATTAAAATGGAGTTCTAAAAATTAAACTTAATAACAATAAATCTGTATTCTATGTTTAGAACCACGGCTTTTGCAGTACTGAAAATGAAACAATTAGACCTTACATAAATATTCTGAAGGTTTATTTAGGGTGTCAAGGTGCGTACTTGAATTACTCATATTTTATAAAAGTTTTTGTTTTTATCATGGGGAAATAAATAATGTTTTTGACGTTAGAAAGAAAAATAATAATACTTTTCAGTTTGCCTCAAATATTTACACCTAAAAACAGCCAAAATGAATAATTCATATTTTGCGTCGCTGTCGTAACATTCAGTTTAACATTAAAAAATATTTTTTATTATATGAACGAGTATAAAAGTGAATGTCCAGTTTTCTTACAAATTTCCCAAACAAAACGAATGTTTTTTCGAAATATCGAGTTCTATCAATTTTTCTACGATTGGAGGAAAAATTTAAGGTAAAATGTGGTTAGTTTATTTGACAACATTTTGCACGTTTGATATTAAATTAGATTTCTAAATAATACAATAGATTGTTATAATAACAATAATGTTTATTTTAGATGCATACGCCAGAAAGATAATTTTATCTTGTTACTTAAACAGTATTTGTTTTTACGAAAAATAAAAAAAATAACATGAAATTCACAGAAAACATTGCACTCGATCCTAACTGTTCAATACCTAAAAACTTATTAAGTAATATTATTAAATCCAAAAAATATTATTATTTTTTCATCATGTGGCAATTGTTTCGCAGTACTTAGATGGTAACAGAACTTTTAAAGGACTTTCACAGAACTTTAATATTTACTGAGGATTGGTTATTTCATAGAATTTGAACAATTCATCAAATTTCAACGTTCATTTGCGAGTTCTGTGAATGTCATATTCAAGTTCTGTTAGTATATCATTATATGCTAATTACTTGACAGAAGTTTCACAGAACTTAAAAATTAGCTTTCAAATTCGAAGAATTATTCACATTCATCGAAACAACCCGTCCTTAAAAAATTAATGAATTGCTTACTTTCCATAAACCAACCCGTCCTTGGTAATTTTCTTTTACTTTTGATAATTTTACGAAAATGCATAAAAAGAGTTACATTTTCTAAAAAGAGGGTATATCCTGATAATTCATTATTATACAGTAGATAGTATCGACTATATATACAATATTATCGACCGAGCGTATCGAAGACTTATCTTTTAACTCGACCATTTCGAAAACCTCTTGCATCCACTATATAATATAGCAAGCACGCCTTACTTTGACTATGTGGCTAACTTTGACTGAGCCTACCTATCTGCCTGAAAAAAGTTAGAAAAAACATTACATTTTCATTGAGATACTGACGTTTATTTCGTTGTTAATTGTATAATTCTTTATTTTAAAAAAAGTTACTTAAAATATATATATTTTTTTTTATTACTTTATTTATTTTCATTTCTTTACACATATTAATAGATAGTATATAATAGCACAATATATAATACCAAATAGTATACACAAGAAATGAAAACCCACTAAGGCACTGCCTGAGTGTGGGTAATATAAAACGATTACTATATTTCAAGTACCTAAAGTATAATATACATTAGTTGAAAAGTTTTTTTTTGTTTATAGTTATTATAAAAAGTAAAGAGAAAACATTACGTACAATAGTTTATAAAGTTTCAGCAAGTGAGTTGTAGAAAGGATCAATAAATTTATAGTAAAAGCGTTTCAATATCTGCCTCATTTAGCCATAATTTTACCTCTTTAATATATTCTATCTTTTTATTTATCATTTGAGTTTGTAGTGGTAGAAGGTTAAATGTACGAGGACCAATGAAACTGCTATGTGTCTGCATTAATTTAGTATTGGTTTGGGGGGTGTAAAATATATTATTTGTTCTTTTGCTCATTCTGTTTTCATTTATTTTGAAATTATTTTTGTTTTTAAATAAATATTTCATAGTTTGTAATATAAATAATTTACGAATGTTAAATAATTTAGATTCCTTGTATAATAGGTCGGTCGAGAATGTTTTATTTTAATATTATAATAAGGTTTATAAATAATTAGGGAGTTCTTTAATAATGGACCTTTTTACAAATCTGAGGATTTCTGTGAACATTTTGGTTTTATTTTATCAAATAGGAGAAAATAAATATAAATCTTTCTTGGACGCGAGATCCACTGTACACAGAACTAATAGGTATAATATATGTAAGTTTCGTAAATATTATTACATATATCGTAAATTTATTTTTTGAATAGTAACCTCCATAGAGAGGAAGTCAATGCGAGAGTCGGGTCACCATACGACCCCATATTCAGCAACCTTTACTTTAAAGGGCCGATAGTTCGATGAGAAGTTCTGACACTTTTTATAAACTGTTGTGATAAAGAATTTTATGATAAAAAATGTTAAAATTTGATAAAGTGGGGTTTGAATCAGGATAGATGTTTGCATTTTTAATTCCGTATCAAGTTAAATAAGTCACCCGCCCCTGCCTAACAGACAAGGGTAGTGAGGAGAGGCACCCCTCCGTTACTACCCCCAGTTACCTGCAACCAATTTACCACTAAATGCTGGCCGACATGCCAGGAGGGCTGCTTGTGAATATCACAGGAACACTACTCTCATATTCTACATCGGAGGACGGCCTGCTAATTAAAACCGAATAACGGATTTTTCAGGCTGAAAAATTATACTTGCTAATGCACTATTTGGTAAATAGAAGTGTTCTCTAGAGTAGGTCAAATATCTGGGTCAGTTTGAATTCTATGTGTGGATTTCCTTGGTTTATGCAAAACAGGGGAAAAATTTGTAAAAGGTGTATTCAGTTTTTTGACAATCTCGTTGGTAGGAGTGGTGAGATCTATGTGTCCAGAACCAGTTGACATGGATTCAATTAATAAACTCCCAGAACAACGTATTTGATTTTTATTTTGTGGATTTACTATGGATAATAAGCGAATTAATAAGATAAAATATTATTTTTACACATCGTTTCGGTGTGGATAATACTCTCAACGGACGTGTCCGATCGGACATCACTAGTATCCGATCGGACATTTCTTGTGTCTGATCTGACATTTCAAGTGTCCGATCGGACATTTCCAGTGTCCGATCGGGCTTTTCTAGTGTCTGATCGGACTTTTATAGTGTCCGATCGGACTTTTATAGTGTCCGATCGGATACCGGAAAAGTCCTATCGGACAATTCTGGTGTCCGATCAGACATTTCCCGGGTCCGATCTGACATTTTAAGTGTCCGATCGGAAAATTCTAGTGTCCGATCGGACATTTACCGGGTCTAGTAGGACACTAAATATGGCACTGGCGAGACCAGTATTATTCGGGACGAAAGCATTTCTTGAAGCACCTTCTGTCATGTCTAATGACCGAATCTGAATAGTCCGGTAATAATAATAATAATTTATATGATTTGTATAGCGCCATTTTCGTGCGAAATCACCTCAAGGGTGCTGTACAAATATATAATACTTCCCGGCCTTCCTATTTTCCTGATTTAAATTACCCACATGAACACGTGTTCATTCACCTGCGTTTATCTTCATAATTTAGTATAATGACGAAATGCGAAAATGTTTCACGTATTCCGAATTCCGACATCGGACAATACAATGATATTTTTCTAATAGTTTATTAGGAAACCTATCAATTCACTCGTTAAGGGTCTGCAATCCCGTTTTCAACGGGGAGAATCAAAAAAATATTTCGGTATTTTTCTTCGTTTACTTACACCTAGTGAGTATTGAGGTAAATTATGTAATAATAATAATATTTTGAATGATTTATATGGCGCCGTTTTTTGAAAATTCATTTCAAGGGCGCTGTACAAATATATTATATATTTCAACAATGATTTATCTGATTACCAACTATAGACTTGTCAAACTATTATCAACTTATGGCTAATGCTACGTATGCATTTACGAACCGAAACGCGAGCCGAGCCTAGAATTATAGGATAGGAACGAAGCAACAGCAAATAGCGCAAAACGCCGCATGCCATTGCTTCGTTCCTTTCCCATAATTCGAGGCTCGGTTCGCGTTTCGGTTGATTGAACAGATTGCATTTATCGGTCCATCGATCACTAATTATATGTAGAATGCATTTGACCATTGTTCATGTATTATTAATTATTTATATTTTGTACAGGCAGATAATATACAGGACCATATTTTCCTGAGAGATCACTTGAGATCAACACCGTTTATCGTTTATTGGAACAATTTACATACAATTCGCAAGCAGAGGGCATATTTGGAACACATGTAAATAGATATGGCATTATTAATTCTGGAATCATATATATTTATGTTCTTTAATGAGCGTGTTTAGGAGAGAAAAATAAAAATTTATGTTGGGCGGTAAACCAGTACAAGGATTTGATTAGAATTGATCTTCCTAAATGTGATTCGTCCCTCGGTATGAGACAGAATGAGGTGTAAGGCTTCGAATAAAGTAAATCCAATAAGAAAAGTGTGATTAGGATATATTATAAACAAGAAAAGAATGTTACTCTCATAATAATTTAAGGGTAAGAGCCTAAAAAAGCAAGTTCTTAGTTTTATACATCTAAAACGTACAATAAAATAATACAGAAAATTAATAATGGTACCTACTTATATTGTTTTTGTCCTTTGCGTGAATCTGTAAAAATAATATTTCAACAAACGCCGGCACTTAATGTAGTAATTCACTAGAATTGTTTTCTTTTAACGTAACAATTTCACCCACTCAAATGAAATAGAATTTTAACGAAATGCTTCACATATTAAGTATTCACAATGAGCACTTAACTAATACGTTAAGCTCTCAAATAAATTAAATTCCGTTGCCAAAACCAACTGCCTATTCCAATAAGTTCGGTAAACAAGCGGTCAACATAATGGCGTGTTCCCAAGTAAAGTAGTTGTTAATACAATGTGATTGAAAACACAACTGTTTTCTCACAACATCAACATAACTTCTGAATCAATACATTCACACTTCAAGCTCATTATTTTTACCAACCACATTTAGGGGTTATTTTACCATCCTCTTGATAAACATCATCCATAGGATAAGTATTTTTTTAGATTTACGATGTAGTTTTCTTTTCAGATCTCGAACCAATAAATAGTGGTACTTGTACTACAGTGTGTCTACAGAACATTTTGATACGTAACTTACCTCAAATTACTACATTGTGTCTATATAAAATTATGATGAACATGTCAACACAGCTTCTAACTTCTAACCTAATAATGTAAAATTAGGGGCGGCAATTGGTTAGGCTTCGCCCTGTTTAAGTGATACTAACAACAGTTACATTTAATAGGTAGATATTAGGTCATTCACAGAGAGAGGGTGAGTATATATTGTTAAAATACGGAACAGGAAGGAGTTATACAAAACATATTTTCTTCGATATTATCCAAAAATTATATGAGCAGAAATGATGCTTTTGAAGAAATCTCGTATTACATGAGGCGATCCTATGAAAATCGGGTGTTAATTTTCAAGTTAGCGGAATTTACCCGAAACATACGATTTGAATTCGACCAATCAGAGGGCGTGGACCGTCCAGACGCTAGCGTAATAATATTATAGAAGATACTGCCACCATGGGTGAAACTACGGTGGAGACTCCCAAGGAGGATATTGGGTTTCCACATATGACGGCAGAATAACGAACACCTCGGCACATTTTTGGTGTTCATAGAATATTACTACCTAAGCTTCAATCATGCATGTTTATACAGTTGCAAATCAGATTTCATTCTACTACCACGTTTTATATATGGAACATCTAACTGTATTACTTGCGCCCAATGTCAATATGTATACCTATATGTATAAGTGAATAGATAAATAAAAAAATAAATGTATTTCAATGGAAACGGGAACAATTCTGAAAAATCATATGGGTATCAAAAGATTCACCAAGTTCTAAGCTTTAAACAGCAATAAAATCAATAGTAAAATCTCACTCTAAAAGAGTCGAAAAACCTGTTTAAAAATATTGATTTTTGATTTTTGGTATGTTTTTATTTAATTAATAGCTGATGGGTACCCGGCATTACTGGGAGTTATCCTTAGGAGATACACATATACCGTTGCGGACTTTTATGTGGGCCTTTTTAAGTTATACAATTCCGTGGTACATTATTTTGATGTATCTCATAAGGTTTAGCCAGCGTTAGCAATGTAAGCGCCATGTTTTTTTTTATGTATTGATTACAAAACATCGACTTTTTTCTACTGTCTGTAAATATAATATGCATGTATTATATATATATAAACCTTCTGGAAGAAATGCTCTAAATGATAGTGAAAACTCTATTAAAATCTGGTGCGTAATTTAGATGAACTAAGCGCACAAACAGACAGCGAAAAGTGACATTATTTTATACTATTTAGAGATAAAAAGTCTGGTATAAAAATTTACTAACTACTAACAACTTATTTAGGCATACCTTACACTACATCCTAAACCTATTTTTATACCATTTAGACATAATCCACGAAAAGCACAAGGCTTTTAGCTTCTTTAACATCTGTCGGTAGTTCATTGAAAATCTTAAATCCTTTAAAATAGAGATTATTTTCGGTTCTCGACAAATTTGATTTTGGAAGTCTAAAATCTCCACAGCTTCTCGTGGGGTAGCCATGAATTTCACAAATTTGATTTTGG
The DNA here is from genome assembly GCF_061612785.1 of Hesperophylax consimilis. Taxonomy (NCBI): domain Eukaryota; kingdom Metazoa; phylum Arthropoda; class Insecta; order Trichoptera; family Limnephilidae; genus Hesperophylax; species Hesperophylax consimilis. Next base: position 29,698,457 of record NC_142847.1, read on the forward strand.
AAGTCTAAAATCTCCACAGCTTCTCGTGGGGTAGCCATGTATTTCAAAATAAATAAAAATACTTTCTTAAACATGTATTTCGGGAGCATCGTATTTTTGAGCTTAAATATAAATTTTACGGTATTGTAAATTATACGCTGACTCACACTTAACATATCTAGTTTTTTTTAAGGCATTTTTTTACCTACTACTAGTGACAATTATATAATATAGGTATATAAAAACACATAAGTATTTGAATGCAAAGTTGTAACAAAATTTCAAAGCAATCGGTGAAGAACTTTTGGAGATTTAAGATATTGAAAAAACGAACATTTTTAATTATATAGATAGATTGTTTCCATTTAAAACTGATGTGCATTTCATTAAAATGTAGAAATTGCACTGAAAACTGAATAAATTAGACATTTTTGCATACATATTTAGACATGCACAAAAACAAAATATAAATTATCTCAAAATAACAGATTTATACTTGTTGCAGTTTAGTACTGGGCCATCGATATAATATATCGCATAAGTTAGCCGAGATTTCTACCTCCTGCAGGTATTTATTTATTATGTATAGTGAATTGTTATCGATAGGATATCGAATGCATCAGTATTGATGGGGCGCAAATCCTTCGTTCGCAATTGTGCGGGGTTGGTTGCGGTGGTGCGATAAAGTCTAAGACAAACAAAAAAACGAATTGAATTTGCCTTAGTGTTTGCAAGAGGAAATGAGTGGGAAAGGCCAAAGACTTACCCTGGTCTTGTCCTCCTTAGCCGCTGGTTCCTTTATTTACACTTATCAGCTTGCATACAATTAAGGGCAATTCCCTTCAACACTCGCTCACTCAACACAAAAAACAGTGACATTCACTGCGGCGGGTAAAAAACGTTTCACTGGACGATGTGTGCTCCAAAAACAGTCACAGCCGAGTTCAACATATGCGGGTATTCACAAGATGACACGAAATGTTCGCGGTAAGATGCAACGATAACAATGCGCCTTGTCTTTGGGCCCGGGTCAAGGAAAGGGGACAAGGGGCAAAGGGGGGGTGAAGGGTACACATTTTAAGGCTATTCAATTTTAAAACCTCACGCGCAACTTAGTATTAAACCAATATAATATTATGACCGCATAACAAATGAGGAATGATAAAGTACTTTATGTTGTTTTCCTCCAAGAAATCATTTTTAAGACTTCTACTGAAAAAATATTTTTAAATAAAATTCAATTACAATTAAAGTACTGTAGAGGAATTAGAGAAATATTTTTTCCAACTGTATACGATTGTAAATGTTAGCCTACAGTAATGTTTGTAAATCAACACCTTTATTATGGGCCAGCTACGTTAAGGACCTTTTGTCCTTGGCACAGTAACCCGGCTTAGTGCTATAAAGATAAGGATTTATTTTTTATCCGATAACTAACCTCGTGGAAAAAACTGACCCCAGGAAAAAACGTTGCGATAACATCAAAATAAAAGTAAATATTTTCCCTGCATTTTCCTACCGATCCAACAGATAGGCCAGTTACTTAATTGCATGTAAACATTTGAATAAATCTAGGGTGAATAACGACAAAAGTACGTAAATATAAATATAAATTGTGTGATGACTGCAGAGTTCCAACTGCGCAGTGCATGTGGGACTATGGTATGCAATTTGGAAGCTTAAGGCCCCGCAGTAAGCGTTAAAAGGTGGTTTAAAAGGGAGATATTATTTAAAAACGAATGTGAGAGGGAGATATTAAAAAACGAAAACATTTAATAAAACACGATTCGTTTAAAATATAACAAAAATCTTTCAACAAATTTATTAATTACATTTAGAGCATACACTGTGAATTTTTTCATGCCTACAACATATTAAATAACAGAACAAAACGTGTTTTAAATAATTTTCGGAGCTTACTTTGCGATTTATTTATATCTACGACATTTCATATAATTAACGTTTCGGCATAACAAATGTATCGATATTATCTTCAAAAATAACTCTTTTTTTTGGAACTTAAAACTTAAAGGGAAACTTGTTATAAATCGGTAGAAATTGTGTATGTGGGGCTTAAGGATGAAAGTATGGTAAGGAAATGAAGAAGGTTTTGAAGATCTGAGACTATATCTACCACTCTTGAACGTATTGTGAATGGTCCTTCTAATCTCATATTATTTGAGCTTTTAGTGTAATTATAGTGAATTTTAAAATAATGGGTAATTATTCGCTCATTAGAGCGCCATCTTTTTTTTAAAGAAAAGTAAAATAATTAACCCTTGATATATTTCACCTCAGGACGTGTATCTATGAGTAGGGAACTTGTGATAATGGTACTGCAACTTAGGATTCATATTAACAGGCAAATTTGCAATCAGCCAACAATCAGGTATATTGAAAAAATATATAAAAACATGTCAAAAAATAACCTACCTAATGAAGGTACCTTTTTTTGTATTAGGCAATTCACCCTAAAGGAAGGTACCTTTATAGTTGCATATTTTATGTGTAAGAACAGAGTATACCGCTCTGCCACGGATTACATTGTAACAACACTCAAAACCAAAGAAATTCTTCAGAAGTCGATAAATTATTGTGATTAATATTTTAAAGTACCTATTTTAATTTATTACACTCAGTAATATCAAGGACATTGATATAATATTATATTGTGTACTTTACATAGCGTGAACCTATTAATATCAAGGACATTGGTATAATATTATATTGTATACTCTACATAGCCGCAAACTCAGTAATATCAAGGATATTAGTATTTTATTATATTGTGTACTTTACATATCCGTGAACCTATTAATATCGTGGACATTAGTATAATATTATATTGTGTGTTTTGCATAGCCGTGAACCTATTCATATGGTGGACATTAGTATAATATTATATTGTGTGTTTTGCATAGCCGTGAACCTATTCATATCGTGGACATTAGTATAATATTATATTGTGTGTTTTGCATAGCCGTGAACCTATTCATATCGTGGACATTAGTATAATATTATATTGTGTGTTTTGCATAGCCGTGAACCTATTCATATCGTGGACATTAGTATAATATTATATTGTGTGTTTTGCATAGCCGTGAACCTATTCATATCGTGGACATTAGTATAATATTATATTGTGTGTTTTGCATAGCCGTGAACCTATTCATATCGTGGACATTAGTATAATATTATATTGTGTGTTTTGCATAGCCGTGAACCTATTCATATCGTGGACATTAGTATAATATTATAATGTGTGTTTTGCATAGCCGTGAACCTATTCATATCGTGGACATTAGTATAATAGTATATTGTGTGTTTTACATAGCCATGAACCTATTAATATCGTAGACATTAGTATAATATTATATTGTGTGTTTTACATAGCCGCGAACCTATTAATATCAAGGACATTGGTATAATATTATATTGTGTACTTTACGTGGCCGCGAACTGAGTGCACTTCAAATTTCTATTCCAGAATTATGGATACAACAATTTTTTTTTTTTATATTTATGAGTTTTGTT